>NC_091435.1:72751121-73037584 GCF_964237555.1 Oryctolagus cuniculus | reverse complement strand
AGATCTTTAACAAGAAAAAAAAGAAAGCCTAGAGAGTGAGGAGACAGAGTTTTACAGGGAAACTGTAAAGATTTTGATATTGCTGGTGCTTGAAGTATATTTGCATGGAGACAAGAAAGTACCATGGGAAGGACATCATACCTTTAACTGTTTTGATTCCTCCAGGGTTGGGGATTGACCCTACATCACAGACACGAGTCATTACTTTGTCTCGTTCTGTTTGGTTTTCTTTCCTTCGTGACCCTCAATGGGGCTTGCTTGGGTCTGTTTTGAGAAGATTTGCAATTTTGAGTGTGCATCTGCTGTAGGGTTTGGGCCTGCTCCCTTCTCCTTCATGCTCCCCTTGCTCTATTTTGTTCAAATGATGATCAGGAGGAAACGCAGGGGAACTTTCTGAATATTTGATGCAAAACCAGACTGAATTTGTCTCTGGCTGGTGCACTCAATTTGGGACAGTGATTGCTCTGGACTTCCTATGTGCAACTGCCCATATGATGCTGTTTGCTGCATGCCAGAAAACAGTTAAAGGTGTACCTCTCATGGTTCCTGTGATTCCAGGATCATGGTAGGCCTGCGAGTGGTAAATTCTGAGGATAATAAGGTTTGGTTTTCCTACCTGACAGTCAGATCCAAAAGCCATGTTTTCTAATCAGAAAACCCCCTCAGGCTCCTCTTGACTAATATTTGGGTGAGAATTCTTAAGAATTAACTACTTAATTTAAGCGACAAGAGGAATAGACAAGACAAGACAGAAAGAGAGTAAGAAAGAGAGATCGCATCTGCTGGTTCACTCCCAAGATAAAGACACCAGCCAGGTCAGAGGCAGCCCAAAGCCAGGATCCAGGAAGAGGATCTCAATCCCGGTCTCCCACGTGGGTGGCAGGAAAACAATTACTTGAACCATCACTGCTGCCTCCCTGGGTCTGCTTTAGCAAGAAGCTGGAGTCAGGGGCTAGAGCCAAGTCTCAAAACCAAGTACTTCAATATGGGATGTGGGTATCTTAATCACTGGGCAAAATGCTCTTCGTCGGTTGAGATGTTTAAAATACTAGTACTGTATAAAGACATATATTTGAAATCATAATTGGTGCTTCAGTGACCGTCCCAATTCTACTGACAGCACCAGTTCTCATACAGTTAGCACACACACTAGGTGGGCAAATGCTGAGCCGTTATTCCTAGAGTAAGTACTCAGTTAGTTTCCTTCAAGGCTCTGGTCATAATATTTTTGTCAACTTACATAACCTTGTTTTATATGTGCTTCTTTTCAAAGACAACTTAATGGAATGTGCATTGTTGGTTCCTTAACACCAAGCTCCCGCCACCAGGCAGTAGTCATTCCTCAACAAAGCTTTTCAACACACAGTTCTGTGAGGTGCTGCAGTGCCTTCTCGTGGTAATGAACACCAGACAGCATTTGAGCACCATGCCTAGGGCCATCTTAAACAACCACCAAAAAAAACCAAACAAAAAACAAAAAAATGCCAAAATGTACAACACCAAGCACAAAATAGACCCCCAAAAGAAGCCTTGTTTTCACTCCGAAAGCCGAATCAAGGAGGCAGCTCAGCTGGGAATGCTCATAGGTTTGGGCAATTTTGAATTTTTCCCTGATCTATGCTGGCCATAAATGACCATGGAAGTAGAGTGATTATTAATTTAGGAATTACAAATACATTTTAGCACGTAAGAAAATTTGCAAGTGATGGATCTGGGGAATAATGAGGATCAACTGTAATTTGTAACTTAGACAGAAGGACCAGACAATGAGGGCTCCTAGGGTATAAACCATTTACCCCATAGAGCTCCATGATCCGGTAAATCTCTTTGATTTTCCAGAAAACCCAAAAGACCAGAGACTTGTTCCAATGGTTCTGAGCTAATTATGTTCATCAAGTGCTGCAGACAACAGTGTGCCTGAAACTACCCATCATTCTGGGGTTGCCTGCGATTTAACCAGGTGCTTCTAACAGTCAGCTTTTAGCCTTTAGAATTTCTGAGCTCCTACTGAAGTGTCTAAATTCTAGCTTGTCATTGCATTTCAGAGCTGACTTTTTTGCTTTCTGAAATCCTGCTTCTCCTTCCTGTCTGAAATAACCAATGGCCACCCCTCCCTTCACGGCTCTCTCATCCTTGGTGCCCTTCCCACCCTGGTACTCCTGGCACTTGAGCTAACTATGGCATGTCATCCTTCCACAGAGATTTTTAAAGGACTAAATACACATAATTTATAAGCCAATGTATGAGCACACTTCAAAAAGTTTGTGGAAAATAGTATTAAAAGTTCAATTTAGGGGCAGGGGTTTTACCTAGCAGCTGAATACTGGATAGAATTTTTTGGAAAAGACTGCTCCATGCCTAAAGCAAGAATGAATCTGTGGGAAAGCAGAGCCAGCGAGGGACTGAGGAGCTTGTGAGGACTGTCAGGCTTCGACAGAGTCTGGCTCACAATGTGAGCAGGGAGCAGATTTTTTTTTTTTATCTTTTATTTAATGAATATAAATTTCCAAAGTACGACTCATGTGTTACAATGGCTTCCCCCCCCATACCGTCCCTCCCACCCACAACCCTCCCCTTTCCCACTCCCTCTCCCCTTCCATTCACATCAAGATTCATTTTCGATTATCTTAATATACAGAAGATCAGCTTAGTATACCTTAAGTAAGTATTTCAACAGTTTGCTCCCACACAAAAACATAAAGTGAAAAATAATAGATGATTTTTTTTAAATGATGATGAAATCAGATCAGACCTATTGTCATGTTTAATCCCAGTGAGAGTCAAGTTGGGAATTGATAATTTCTTTCTTTCTTTTTTTTTTTTTTTTTTTTTTTTTACAGAAGATCAGTTTAGTGTACATTAAGTAAAGATTTCAGTCGTTTGCACCCCCATAGAAACACAAAGTGAAATATACTGTTTGAGTACTCGTTATAGCATTAAGCCTCAGTGTACAGCACGTTAAGGACAGAGATCCTACATGAGGAGTAAGTGCACAGTGACTCCTGTTGTTGACTTTACCAATTGACACTCCTGTTTATGGCATCAGTAATCTCCCTATGCACCAGTTATGAGTTTCCAAGGCTATGGAAGCCCCTTGAGTTCTCCGACTCTTATCTTGTTTAGACACGGTCATAGTCAAAGTGGAGGTTCTCTCCTCCCTTCAGAGAAAGGCACCTCCCTCTTTGAAGACCTGTTCTTTCCACTGGGATCTCACTCACAGAGATCTTTTTGCCAGAGTGTCTTGGCTTTCCATGCCTGAAATACTCTCATGGGCTTTTCAGCCAGATCCGAGTGCCTTTAGGGCTGATTCTGAGGCCAGAGTGCTATTTAGGACATCCGCCATTCTATGAGTCTGCTGAGTATCTCACTTCCCATGTTGGATCACTCTCCCCTTTATTTATTCTATCGGTTGGTGTTAGCAGATACTAGACTTGTTTATGTGCTCCCTTTGACTCTTAGTAGCAGGGAGCAGGTTTAAGAGATGACAAAGAGGAGGAGAAGCAGGTGCAATGGTGGGAGAAGAGATGAAGCTGCAACATGGAGACCTCAGAGAGAGACGTGTTCTTCATAATAACAAGAACTACTGTGTAGGCGTTATGTTTCTCACTTACTTTTAAGAGAAGTGAATGTCACAGATATTGAAAAGACCAACAAAGTATGATATCAAAGTTCCAGATGGGGGAGTGGATATTTAGCCTAGCCATTGAGATGTCCATGTCCTATGTTGGGGTACCTGACTCAGTTTGGTATCCAGCTCCAGATTCTATAGAAGTTTCCCATTAAGGTGCACCTTGGGAGGCAGTGCTAGTGGCTCAGTATTTTGGGTCCCTGCCAACCATGTGCTTTATCTGGATTGGAATGCTGGCTCCTAGCTCTATGCTCAGCCCTAACTCTTGTAGATATCTGAGGAATGAACCAGTGGGTGGTAGGTTGCCCTGTCTCTCTCAAATGTGGTCTGACTCTCAAATAAATAAATATAAATAAATACTATATTTACATTTGTTAAGAGTAAATGCATATCATGAAAACTCTCTGGGTTTCAAATTTTTTTCACTAAAGTAAACTTATCTTTTAATTTCATTTTCCATGAGCCTTTAAAAGTATCCTCATACACACACATACACATACACATACACATTATGTGCGATAGAGAGATGTTCTATTTGCATAAATGTCATATTGTTTAATTTCAAACTGGAAAACATGTAAAATTCAGACAGTATAATTAAAGTTTGCTCTTCTCAGATCAGTAGCTCAGGTTGATAATGAAAAAATCAAGCACACTGAAAAAAGATGGCCAGTTTGAAGTTTGATCCTGTGTATGTAGGAAAGTATAGAGTTACACTGTGCTGAATTCGCCTCTGCTGAAGTCAGAGAAAATACAGACAGGGTAGACTGAAAAGGCATCTTATGGAAATTTCTTGAAGAAGAGTGATCTATTTTTCTTTTTTTAACTTTTATTTAATGAATATAAATTTCCAAAGTACAGCTTATGGATTACAATGGATGGAATTGTTTCGTTGTCTCTTTTGCCTTGTTTTCTAGAGCACTATATCTTAAGGGAACTTTAACAAAAATTGTGGACATCCCCATAATAATTCTTTTCAGATAGTTAGTCTCTGTTAATATTCCTCCTGAAGTGCTAGAACTAAATAGACATTACTTTCTTAATGCCAGTTATCTCAATAAAATCTTTCTAGGCTTCCCATTTCTAATATGTCTGATGTAATTCTGCTTGAAGTTCCAGGTCTTGTACATGTGGTCAGGATTGTTTCCCCTTTCCTTTTAATACAGCAATTCTCAAACCTTAGAGGGCCTGAGAATTACCTGTTAGGTCTGATGAAACAGAGATCTGAGTGGCAACTCTGGGATAGCTGACTCAGTAAGTCTGGCGTGGGACCTGAGAATTTGCACTTGAAGCAAGCTTCCACACTTGCCCAAGGACCGCACTTTATGGACAACTATCCTTAATATAACTTGTTTGAAAGATGTTCAGAACAGTATCTGGCACCTCGTAAGCACTCAACAGATTCTCACAGCATATCAGCTCCTCTACCATCCTGCTGACTGCCATGTGCAGCCATATCCACTTGATTATTCTGTCTCATCTTGATTCAGGTAAAATCCTAACCAGTTTCCTGAAAACCTCTGATATTGCCACAAGGTTTTTCTTTCCTGAATACTCACTGATCTATGTCATCTATTTAAATTATATGTTGACATAAATATGTGCGGAATTCTTTACCATGGGAAGATTGTCTTTCCCTCTAGATGAGGAAGGCTGAGGCCAAATCTTGCACGTCTGTTCTACCCATCAGAGTGTCTAAGACAACTATTGAGTGGGTGAGATGGAGCATTTGTTTCAACATACTCAATATGCATCTATCTTGAAGGTCATAGAGAAATCAAAAAAAACTATACATTTGGCTAATATGGTTGATGATAGAATATATTCCTACTCAGCTATTAAACTGTTAAAGAATTCTTGAAAAAATTTCTAATCTTTTTATTCTTCAACTATGCTGTGAAATTAAAATCTTCCTTTTAATGGGTTCTGATTGTAAAGATGGAATGTCTTGAATGTCAAATCTTACTGAATAGCTGAAACTCTTCATTATAAATATAAATACATATATATTGTGTATAATATAGTACTGATGTCTCTTTCTCTTTCTCTCTCACACACTCACATGCATGTGTAGGTACTTGAAAAAGTTCACAGAGGGTTGGATGTTTGGTGCTGTGGTTAAACTCTGCTCAGGATACCTGCGCCCATATCAGAGTACCTGAGTTGAGGTTCCAGCTCCACTCTCAAATCCAGCTTCCTGCTGATGTGCACCTTGGATGCCATCAAGTAGTGGCTCAAGCATTTGGCTCTTTGCCACCCATGTGGGAAACCTGGGTAGAGCCCCTGACTTTTGGGCATTTGCAGAGTGAATCAGTGGATGGTTGATCTCTGTTTCTATCTTCCTCTCTCTCTCTCTCCCTCTCTCTCTCTCTCGTGTGTGTGTGCTTTCCTCATAAATAAAATAAATAAATATGATTTTTAAAACATTCATAGACAATGAATTAAAAGATAAGTTTATTTTGATGCAACGCATTTTGAAGTTCATGATTCATGCACAGTTTTTCATGGTTTATTCTTTCCATGAGCTTTTTGAGGAGCCCTCACATATAAATTAAATGATATTGATGTTCAACTTGCTTCCTAGATCATCAAACTGCATACCTCACTAAAAATCCCAGAATTTTATGCACAAGAATCAATGAAAAAGAATCACAGCTTTGAGAAAGGCTTTTTTCAAGTAGATAACTACTGCTGTTTCCATGGTTGGAGACTTCAAGACTGCAGGAATATCTGGGCATCAAGCAGTGTTGTAAGAGTCTATCATAGCTTTTTAAGAAGGCTGAAGTTTTTCAGTAAAGGAAGTTTCTTTTATTTATTTTTAATGTATTTATTTTTGAGACACAGAAAGAGAGACAAGGCAGGCAAACAGAAAGAGAAAGCTGCCATCACTGGTTTGCTCCACCAAATGCCCACAGTGAATGAAGAATGGGTGGAGACTAGAACCAGGAATTATGAATGCAATCCACATCTCCCATGGGAGTGTCAGGGATCCAGCTACTTGAGCCATCACTGCTGCCTCTGCTCCCTGGATTCTTCTTTCAGTTAGTATATGATTGGTAGGAAAAATATATTCATATACAACACACACACACACACAGAGCTACATTTGGAGTACAATGAAGTAAGTGTCTTAAACGTCAAGGTGTGATGGATGTTGAGAATGAATGCAGATTCACTGAAGAACACTGAGGGAGACTACAGCAGTAGCACTAGGTCGCATCAGCGAGGATGCCTACAGAGTTGGGCTCTTCCTAAATCCAGCCACTCTTCATGCCAGTTGGATTCCAGAGAGAGGGGCTTGCTCAGGGTCCTGGCTAGGGGGATGTGAGTGTGGAACATCCTTGATTCGGTTTGGATGGAGCTCCAAGGGCAGCAGGAAGAAGTTTGGGTGAGCTGGCTGGTGTCACTTCAAGGAGCACTGTCAATGGAAGATGCGGTTAGTCTGTATGTAACAGGGAGGGAAGTGAAATGAATGGATGGATGTGAGCTTGAATAGCATTCATCTGACAATACAGTTTAAATCAAACTGTCTATAATTTCACTTCTAGTCTCACACCTATGATTCTGATGAATCAATCTCTTTGTGGGCTTTTCCTTTCTTGGATAGTGTTGCATTCCTTAGTAACCGAGGGCCCTAGGTCCATGGTCGCCCTAGTGAAAGGAGTTGTCTACAGTTACAAAGTAGATTAATCATGTAAGCCTTTTTGAAGAAAAACTGTACTTCAGTTCTATGTACACTTTATTTTTTCTTTCCTAATTTATCTTTTTTAAAAAAAAATTTACTTATTTGAAAGGCAAGACATCAGAGAGGGAGAGTCAGAGAAAGAGAGATATCTTCCATTCACTGGTTCACTATCCAAATGGCCATAGCAGACAGGGTTCTTCAGGCCATACCACAGACTTTCCAAAAAAAAGGCAGTGAAAGGGGAAAAAAAATATATCAAGAGACAGCAGCACTCTGCAGAAACACAGTCTTCAGTAGCAGAGGTGATTTTATTCATGCCCAAGATGCTTCAAATTGCAATCTGCAGTTGGATCTGGGGCTGGAAGCAGTCAAGGTGTACTAGGTAAATATTGACAGACTGTGCATAATCTAAGACTGTCCTATAGCAGAGGAGACCAGTAAATAAATATTTCAGGAATCGTACATTGCCAAGTTATCTGGCAAGAGTTGGAAAGTTGCTGGTTTGAATTATGAATGGTCAGGGTATACATTCAAAATAAGAAGAAATATGTACTTCCCGGAAGCGCTATCATTTTCCTTTTACATTATTTCATCTCTACAGTACAGTGAGAAAGCAATCACAAAATCACCACAGTCCCCAGCAAGTCCCCAGCAATGCACTGCTGGGCTGAGAACCTCAAACTCAGTCCTTTTTTTTTTTTTAATTGACAGAGATTTGGGAAAGTTAGCTAGGTATTAAAAATTACAGACAACAACATGTTTATTAAGCTTACATATGCACATTGACAAAATGGCAAAAGTCACACATTTGTTCTGTAAAGGTTAACACACTCCATCTTCCATCAGCTGTTGAATTTTATACATGAAATGACTCCCCATCCCCCACCCCCATACTCCACAAAACTGCTCGGGGCTGCTGTGTGATGCAGCTTTTACCTTTGTCTGCCCACTCTCCCCTCACTCCCTTACCGAAGAGCACTCTTTCTAGGTGCCTTGATAGTTGCTGTTTTCTAAGGCAGTAGCGTGGGATGTAAGTGAAAAGTGGAGCAATCCCGCCCTCCGCTGGCCAAAGCAGTGATTGCATTTTTAGAGCTTAGCAAATGAAAGAAGCTACAGAATCTATTTTGAGCTATGAAGATGGCTTCCGTGTGAATTCTAAAGTTTAGCAATTTCCCAAGGCACACTCATTACCGTTGATATTATTACCCTTCCGTGGAATTATCAAGGAAGAGAAGACGAATACAGGCAGAGCTCTTTAAGGAACACTACTCATCGCTGGCATTTTCCAGACTGCCAGGGAAATGCAGTCAACAAAAGATTTAAGTTCTTAATAGACATATTTTAGACCCATGATAACAATCTCTGGAAAGAATAAGCGAGTGACTCACAACTACTTTGCACTTGCCTCTGTAATTCCCCTGCCTGCTTTTTAGGAAATCAGCATTTGACTGATTTGGTTCTTCCAAAATCCGAAGATGGAAAGAAGCATTTTGATGCTTTCTCCTGACATCACAGACTGAAAAGACAGACAGGAAAAAAAAAAATGCCATTCAAGATTTCACTTTTCAAACGTGGCACTTACTGCTCAATTCAGACTGCCGCACTATCATGCATTCATGAGGGCTGACAGTGATTGCAACGGGTTTAGGCCAAATGCCGGTGACCTTCAGAAGGAATGCAGTGGAAGATGTTGGGGAGAAGGGGCCAACGTCCCCACCAGAGATGCTTCTCTAGAAAGCCTAGCACTTGTGTTGCCTGGGTCCTTGGTCCTGAAGCTGTGACAAGGGAGCTGTGGTCAGACAGTTGGAAGAATCAGTGTAACCAGCTTTGATCCTAGCTATGGTGAACACTGGACTCAAACTCAGCCTCTCACTGGCCAGAGTTTTGGAGCCACCTCTGTTACCTGAAATCCAGCAATCTGAAAATATTGAAAACATGAACCAAGCGACAAAATGGTGTTATCTTCCTGGTGAATCCGCTTTCCCTCCTGACTCGTCTTCTCTCTGTGACAGCATCCTTTTCTTGGTGACATGAGTTCATTTTTCACTCCTTTTTTCTTGCATCAAGTAATTTAGTTTCTTCCAAACTATACGGACTTCTCTTAAGTTGTCTTGCTTCCTCACTTCCACTGTTCGGTCCTAGTACTGAACCAAGTGGTTTAACAATGCTGTAACTGTTTGCCTCTTCTGGTCCATTCTCACTGGATGGTCATTGAGTCCTAAGTGAAAGCCCTTGTCCTGCTTCTGGCTTGCAGTGTGTTCTTGATCTGGCCCTAGTCTTTGTTGCAGAAACTCATGCTCCACGATTGCATGGAATGATGAGCTTGTTCTTCGTGCGTGCTTTGTGACAGGCAGATCCTTTGCTTTCGCTGTGCAGTTCTCGCTACCAGAAATGCCTTCCTTTTTCCTTTCATTTGTTGGGTCTGCCTCTACATTTCTTATAACAAAAAACTATTTATTTTATTTCAAAGGCAGAGACACAAAGAGAGAAGGAGAGAGACACATCTATCTTCAATCTGCTTGCTCATTTCCCAAATGGCCACACAGCCAGGAATGGGCCAGGCCGAAGACAAGAGCCTGGAGCTTCTTCTGTGTCTCCCACATGGGTGCAGGAGCCTAACTTCTTGAGCCATCTGCTGCTGCCCTCCTAGGCACATCAGCAGGGAACTGGATCAGAAGTGGAACAGCTGGGACTCAAACTGGCGCCCATATGCATTGCCAGCAGTACTGCGGGCAGAGGATTAGCCCTGTATGCCACAGTGCCCACCCTGGCTTCTGCCTTTCAGGAGCAGACATTTACCCTACATCTTTTGTGGAAACTTCTCTGATTATCATGCCAAGAAAGGGATCCCATGCTACCCACACCCAGCCTTATCTATATAAAAGGAGCAATTTTGGCCGTATCATGCATATAGCACATTTGAGCCTTGAGCATATGTTTCATTTGTGTTAATACATTGTGTGTTGGTTGAGACCAGAGGCAGTGACACATTCATCGTTATATTCTATCAAGCACCTATACCATTAACTCTCTCAGTATATTTGAAATGGCAATTTCTTTCTGCAGGTAATTTGTAAACATTAGAGCACAAGTATCTATATTTTGATGTATATTTATACAAATCAATAGTTTCAACTAAATATCTTGCTTTAAGAAAATATATAAGCACTTAATATAAGAAATAGTTTCTAAAGAATATAGTAAAACAGTTCTTCAGAGTCATTGCCTTGATAAATAGGATAAAATCATATGTAATTAAGATACTAATCAATTATAAGTAAATAGGTACTTTAAAGATAGCAATTGAAATTCTTTTCCAAGACCAGAGCTGTGATGTAGTGGGTAAAGCCACTGCCTGTAGTGCTGGCATCCCATATGGGTGCCAGTTCGAGTCCCAGCTGCTCTATTTCCAATCCAGCTCTGTGCTGTGGCCTGGGAAAGCAGTAGAAGATGGCCCAAGTCCTTGGGCTCCTGCACCCGCGTGGGAGACCTGGAAGAAGCTCCTGGCTCCTGCCTTTGGATCAGTGTAGCTCCAGCTGTTGCAGCCATCTGGGGAGTGAACCAGCGGATGGAAGACAGACTCTCTCTCTCTCTCTCTCTCTCTCTCTCTCTCTCTCTGTCTCTCTGCTTCTCTTTCTCTCTGTGTAACTCCAGCTTTCAAATAAATAAACAAATCTTAAAAAAAGAAATTTCTTTCCTTTATTGTTTGACTTGCATTCTGAAACTTATTAGAGTCTCCACAAAATCCAATACATTCTTTATATACACTCTATCCAGCATATTTCTAAATATATATTTTGAAATATTGAAGATCAAATTAATGAGGTACTTCCACATTTCTTATTCTACCTGAACTGTGTTTCCTTGACACATTTGAATAGAGCAGTGATGAGATGTTTCATTCAATAAATATTCACTGAACACCTAATAATGTGTCTGGCACAGAGGAAGTAGAAGTTAGTAAACAGACAATGTCCTTCTCATTTTTAAGCTTTTTGATAAGAATATGCTTTTTTCCAAGTTCATTTTCTATCAAAAGTACCATTCTAACAACTTGAATAGGAGTCAAGGAATGGTAACTGGTCAGCAACATCTCCTCCCACTGTTTACTTCCTTCTAGTTTATAACAGGAAACAGTGCAATGGAAATTTATTTATTTTGCTTCATGACAGGAAAAAGTAACTGAGGTAGTGCTTATCACCAGTGTTACCAACAGACATGACCAGGTATCTTCTGGCTGAATCCATGTACATTGGGCCTTTCTTATTCCTTTCTCTCTTCCAATCATGTAACACATTAACAATGTATATCCTGATTGGTCAAGAACCTAAGCAGAAAGCTTCATTAAAATTGAAGTTTATAATTGGAAAAAAACTTTTGAGAGCATCTAGTCCAATCGCCGCAGCCGCTGCCACCACCGCTGCTGCTGCTCCTCCTTCTTATTCTCTCTCTCTCTCTCTCTTTCTCTCTCTCTCTCGGTAAAGGAAAACAAAGCCAAGAGAGAAAACTACTTTTTCAAAGGTTTGCAATGAATTAGTAACAGATTCTTGACCAAAGACCTTCACAATGCTAGTTCTGTTCTACTAAACTGCTATATTATAGGCAGCTAATTTTTTTCATCCATTAATTCCAGACAACACTGTTTTCTCTATGCTGGGAAGACTAGATAAGGCTTCCTGCCAAAGGTGAAACCCACTCTGAGTCCTAGAAGTGTGGAAAAAAATTATTATTCACGAGAGACTAAAGCCATAGGTTGATAGTCCAGATAGAACAAATTTGCAGAGGCCCTGAGTGTAAGGTTGCTTGATGAATCGCACATTGCAGAGGGCCTGATGGGCATAGTGAAAGCTGAAGCCAGAGTGTTTGCAACTGTTAAGACCATCAATATCCTTGGATTCTTTGCAAAGGAATTTTGTGTGTTTTTCCTAACGGTTATAGAGAGCTTCAGAAAAATTTTCCATAGTGTGTGGGTAGATATGTGTGTGTGAAATGATTAAATCCTTAATTTAGTGACATCATGACTCTAGCAGTGTAGAAGATGGAGGTTGGCCGGTGCCGCGGCTCACTAGGCTAATCCTCCGCCTTGCGGCACCGGCACACCGGGTTCTAGTCCCGGTTGGGGCGCCGGATTCTGTCCCGGTTGCCCCTCTTCCAGGCCAGCCCTCTGCTGTGGCCAGGGAGTGCAGTGGAGGATGGCCCAAGTGCTTGGGCCCTGCACCCCATGGGAGACCAGGAAAAGCACCTGGCTCCTGGCTCCTGCCATCGGATCGGATCAGCGCGGTGCGCTGGCCGCAGCGCACCGGCCGCGGCGGCCATTGGAGGGTGAACCAACAGCAAAGGAAGACCTTTCTCTCTGTCTCTCTCTCTCACTGTCCACTCTGCCTGTCAAAAAAAAAAAAAAAAAAAAAAAAAAAAAAAAAAAAAAAAGAAGAAGAAGATGGAGGTTGATGGGACTGGAGGAAGAGACTGTCATCATAATTCAAGCAAG
The DNA here is from genome assembly GCF_964237555.1 of Oryctolagus cuniculus. Taxonomy (NCBI): domain Eukaryota; kingdom Metazoa; phylum Chordata; class Mammalia; order Lagomorpha; family Leporidae; genus Oryctolagus; species Oryctolagus cuniculus. The sequence goes on along the minus strand of NC_091435.1, from coordinate 73,024,783 downwards.
AGATGATACACACTCAATCTCAGTCTCACTGCCATTACTTATGTTGATCAAAGAAAATGTGCCCCATGGACACAACTCATTACATTATAAGGTCACAGTTCCTTCGTTTGTAAGCTTCAGGAATGCATCACCTGCTAAACGCAAAACACTTAGCACATGTGAGTATGTATACTTCTAGCAATGTAAGTATATCAGATTTCTGTGATATCTCAAATGTTCAGCAAACACTGCACTAAAAATCTGAAACAGTTGAGGCAATTTTCCCATGCCTATCTCCACCCAGGATACTCAGCATTCACATCACCGCTTTATGTAGAAGAGGAATGATTTTTTGGGACATGAATCTTTTGGCTGAAATTGATGTAGTACATTTGTAACTCTGCTGAAGCAGTGGTAATTATCATGACTTTCCCAGAAGAATTTGAGCAGTCATTCACAAAATTCTAGAGATAGAGACCTTGGGTGGTAGAGCTGAGGAAGCATTGACAAATGCATCTTTGATTGGCACCCCTTGGTATAATCAGGAGATGCTGGAATTTCTGAAATACCAAAGAGTAACAGAATCCAGGTTTTTTTAGCTTTTAATATAGATTGTGCAGATGTACTCCATACTTCTACAACATTTTACTTGGAAAGAACCAGAATTCTATGTGTCTTTGAAACACAGTACAGAAAATCAGCCATCTCAAAACAATATCATACCTTACTCTGGAACATTTAATATTCCTGCATATAGTGATTTATAATATAACTTGATAGAAATATTCTGGGTCAGTATGTCGATTATCTGAACTTTAATTAGAAAACCATTTAGGGGACTAGTGTTCTGGTGTAACAGGCTAAGCCTCCTCCTGTGACACAGGCATCTCATATGGACAGCATTTCATGGTGCAGCTGTTCCACTTCAGATCCAGCTCCCTGCTAATGCTCCTGGGAGGCAGCAGAAGATCACACAATTCTTTGAGCTCCTGCCACCTACCTAGTAGTCTTGGATGGTGTTCTGGGCTCCTGGTTTCAACCTGGTCCAGCCTTGACCGTTGTGGACATTTATGGAGTAAACCAGCAGGTGGAAAATTCTCTCTCTTTCTCTCTCTCTCTCTCTCTCTTTCCCTCTTTTCCCTTTTCTCTATAACTTTGCCTTTCAAATAAATAATAAATCTTGGGAAAAAAAGAAAATCCAATGTAATGTTCATTTTTTGGTTTTGGTATGTAGTAGTAAGAGTCACCAACAGCCCAGTGCAATCATTTAGGAAACGATGCTAACCAGGATCATAAATGCAGCCTTACAGATATCTTGCGCTTATTGATTGCTTCCTACACAGTAAATACTATATTATTGAAAATGTGATTATATTGTTTTAAACATATCTTGCTGGGACCAGCTCTTCAACTTAGCAGGTTAAGGTGCTGCCTGCAGTACTGGTATCCCATGTAGGCACTAGTTTGAGTCCTGGCTGGTCCATTTTCAATCCAGCTTGCTTCTAATGCACCTGGGAAAGCAGCAGAAGATGGCAAAAGTGCTTTATCCCCTGCACCCACATGGCAGACCCAGAAGAAGCTCCTGGCTCCTGGCTCCTGGCTCCTGGCTCCTGGCTTTGGATTAACACAGCTCTGGCTGTTGTAGCCATTTGGGGAGTGAGCCAGGGGATGAAAGATCTTTCTCTCTCTCAGTCTCTCTCTATCTGTGTGTCTCCCTCTCTGTGTGTAATTCTGCCTTTCAAATAAATAAATAAATCCTTAAAAATATATATTTCATATTTTGGAGAAATAACATTTGTTAATACACAGACTTTTATTTCCCTTTATTTTATTTAGATAATTTTGTAATATATATATATTTAGGTTTTTACACATAAAAATAAATCTGTAAACATATATGGGTTTATATATTTATAAATCATGTGTCATAGAAATCGCAGAGCAAAGTGTATAATGAATATTCCACCCAGGCAATGAGTTATTGCCCAAAACTGCATCCACTTACATGTTTCTTTGCTGTCTTATCCCATTTCTCTTAAGATATAAAAATCATTCCAAATTCTTTATTTACTATTATTCACTTACTTTTCAAAATCTTTTTAAAGATTCATTTATTTACTTCAAAGGCAGAGTTACAGAGGGAGGAGAGACAAAGAGAGAGAGATAGCTTTCTCCGTCGATTCATTCCCTAAATGCCTGCAATGGCTAGGGGCTGGCTGTACTAGGTACATTAGCAGGGAGCTGGGTCAGAAGTTGAGCAACCAGGACTCAAAGTGGCACCCTTATGGGATGCCCACGTTGCATGCAGCGGCTTAACTTGCCATGTCATAATGCTGACCTCAATTGCTTTTTTATTTTTATTTTTTTATTTTTAAAGATTTATTGATTTATTTGAAAGGCAGAGATGGGATGGTGGAGTCTTCCATCCACTGGTTTGTTTCCCAGATACCTCAACGGCTTCCTCCAGGTCTCCCACGTGGGTACAGGGGCCCAAGGACTTGGGGGCCATCTTCTGCTTTCCCAGGTGCATTACCAGGGAGCTGGTTTGGAAGTGGAGCAGCCAGGACTTGGGATGCCGAACAAGTCAAAGTTCTGAGCTATTACTTCGCTTCCTGTAAATATATTGCATGTCTGCTGCCTTTGTGGCCTGTCCTGTTTTCCACATCTACTCAGCAGAGAAGCACTAGTGGTGTGGAAGAGCTTTCTAGGGAAGGATACATTAAATCACAGGCCAAAGCATCGTTCTTTCAAATGATGTTTTTATGATGTAGGAAAGAATGCGTTTCTCCCTCCATGGTGGGGACTGTAATAGTCCTTTGTGAGCAACATGAGCATTTTTTTATTACGCATGAACCTCCAGTACACAGAGAGAGGCTGCAGCTCCCTCCTCTGTCTTGGGCATTTGGCAATTGTGGATAGGACAGAAAAGAGGAGTGTCCTTTAGTGCACTGATAATTTTTAGGAGAGTGTTTTGTAAAAAGTGCTTGTCACTCCAAGATTGTATCCCATTCAAATATATAGAATGATCTACAGGTGTACATTTCTATAAATACACACTGATGTGCACATACATATGTATGCATACACACATATACACAGATGTTATAATATATAAAATCATCCTCAGCAGTAGAGTCTCCAGCACCGTTACTATTACCACCCTCATCAGAAGTATCTGTCTGCATTAAAAATTGAACAAACTTGGGGCCGGCGCCGTGGCGCAGTGGGTTAACACCCTGGCCTGAAGCACTGGCATCCCATATGGGCACCGGTTCTAGTCCCGGCTGCTCCTCTTCCAATCCAGCTCTCTGCTATTGCCTGGGAAAGCAGTAGAAGATGGCCCAAGTCCTTGGGCCCCTGCGTCCACATGGGAGACCTGGAAGAAGCTCCTGGCTCCTGGCTTAGGATCGGCGCAGCTCCGGCCGTTGCAGCCATCTGAGGGGTGAACCATCGGATGGAAGACTTCTCTCTCTCTCTCTCTCTGCCCCTCCTCTCTCTATGTAACTCTGATCAAATAAATAAATAAATCTTAAAAAAAAAATTGAGCAAACCTGAAAAAAAAAACCATTTTTTTCCATTCATCAATATACTAATAAGCAGATGTTATTACATTATAATTAGGTTTCCCAGGTCTGGAAATTTTGTTTCTTGGCATTTCAGCATGTTTTAAACACACATATATTCACACATACATGTAGAGTGTACTGTTGCTTTACAAAAACCAAGGAAATGAATGTGCTTCATTGGCACCTAGCAGAACAGCATTTGATGATCCCACCTAAAGAGCTCCTGACACAATGCTGAGAACTCTTCAGGGATAGATTGAGGTCAAAAATAAGTATTTTACAAATGCCCAGAAAACTGTCTTACATTGTAGCTTCAAAACATTTCTTTACATTTATCATGTTCCCTTTCTAGTACTGTATATTTTGATAATATGCTAAAACAGAAAATCAAAAAATTATATACATCCAAGTCAGTTAAATTTTCAAATTTTGCTTATTCCCAGGGCAGCATAACATATAAGGAAGAGAGCAGATGCTTTCCTGGGAAAACACAGTACCATTGTGAGCAGCTTTCTCCATCCGGAAAACACAAGCCAGGGACTGGGACAATTCTCTCTCTGCCTTCCCATTACCTAACCCACAAATCTGCCTTCCCCTACAATTACATTACTTCTCCCCACTCCAATTACTATAGAATCATCCCTCCTCCTACCAAATGTACATCTCTCCAAATTTTCTGAGTCTTAACTCCCTCCTTTTATAGGAAATACAGTGTTGTCAGTTATCACACACAGAGACACAAGCATAATCTCTACATCTTCCTTCTTTCCCTTTCTACAACATCTTCGCCATCTGCATTTAAATAAACAAGGCAGGCAGACACAATATATACAGCCATGCAGGGCCCTCCAGCTATAATCCTACCTCTTTGTTGTCTTTCACAAAAAGCCAGTGGTGTCCTGGATTCCCTTACTTCCCATTCCGTATTACAAATACTTTCTGAACATTATTTTCATCTTGAATAAGAAGATTTCCTCTCTTGTATTATTTGTGCCTGTCCAGCCTGGCTTATCCCTACCGCCACAGAGCTGACATGTCCCTTGTAAATTCATCAGTGACCAACACATTGCCAAATTCAATAATTCTCATTTCCTTTTTCCTCTAAGCATCTTTCACCATCGTTTTGCCTTTCCTCTTGCAGGATTTTTCTCACTACCTTCCACTGTACCACAGTCTCATGATTTTAGTCCCATATTTTTGTCTGCTTTTCAGCTTTTCAGACGTCTTTGTTGCCTCCCAACCTCAAAATGTTGGAGTTCCTCAGCCCTCATTGTGGGTCCTCTTTCCTTTTCAAGCTATATTATCTTATCAGATCATCTCCCCCAGTCCTCTGGTTACTTAAGTCATCTGTAGACCAGTACAGGGCATTACCCTCTTCAGTTCTTTTTTGAGCTCCAGGTTCATATTTCCATTTGTTTATAAGACATGTCCATTTTGATGCTATAATCACTACTTCCATCATTGACCACACGAACTATGTGAGTTTCAATATTTAGACTGCACAGCTGAAGATTCCTATGGCAAGCAGAGGGCTAGATACAGTGTACAATTCAGGCAGTAGGTAACAATGGCTTTGCAAAGGAAGAAAGGGAGAATGGTTTTCTCTTCAGTGCCACTCTACCATTTTCCGTATTATAATATTCAGCTGTGATTCTGATGGAATTGTTTTTTTTTAACATTTTTTTAACTTTTATTTAATGAATATAAATTTCCAAAGTACAGTTTATGGATTACAATGGCTTCCCCCGCCCCCGTAACTTCCCTCCCAACCACAACCCTCCCCTTTCCTGCTCCCTCTCCCCTTCCATTCACATTAAGATTCATTTCAATTCTCTTTATATACAGAAGATCAGTTTAGCATATATTAAGTAAAGATTTCAACAGTTTGAACCCACATAGAAACACAAAGTGAAAAATAATGTTTGAGTACTAGTTATAGCATTAAATCACAATGTACAGCACACTAAGGACAGATCCTACATGAGGAGTAAGTGCACAGTGACTCCTGTTGTTGACTTCACAAATTGTCTCTCTTGTTTATGGCATCAGTAATCAACCTAGGCTCTTGTCATGAGTTGCCAAGGCTATGGAAGCCTTTTGAGTTCACCGACTCTGATCATATTTAGACAAGGTCATAGTCAAAGTGGAAGTTCTCTCCTCCTTTCAGAGAAAGGTACCTCCTCCTTTGATGGCCCCCTTCTTTCCACTGGGATCTCACTCGCAGAGATCTTTCATTTAGGTTTTTGTTTTTGTTTTTGTTTTTGTTTTCGCCAGAGTGTCTTGGCTTTCCATCCCTGAAATACTCTCATGGGCTCTTCAGCCAGATCCACATGCCTTAAGGGCTGATTCTGAGGCCAGAGTGCTATTTAGGACATCTGCCATTCTATGGGTCTGCTGTGTATCTCGCTGCCCATGTTGGATCATTCTCTCCCTTTTTTATTCTATCAGCTAGTATTTGCAGACACTAGTCTTTTTTATATGCTCCCTTTGGCTCTTAGTCCTATCATTATGATCAATTGTGAACAGAAATTCATCACTTGGACTAGTGAGATGGCTTTGGTACATGCCACCTTGATGGGATTGTATTGGAATCCCCTGGCATGTTTCTAACTCTACCATTTGGGGCAAGTCCAGTTGAGCATGTCCCAAATTGTACATCTCCTCCCTCTTTTATTCCCACTCTTATATTTAACAGCAATCACTTTTCAGTTAAGTTTCAACACTTAAGAATAACTGTGTATTGATTACAGTATTCAACCAAAAGTATTAAGTAGAACAAACAAAAAAAATACTAAGAGTGATAACTTATTAAGTTGTTCATCAACAGTCAGGGCAAGGGCTGATCAAGTCACCATTTCTCCTAGTGTTCATTTCACTTTAATAGGTTTCCTTTTTTGGTGCTCAGTTAGTTGTCACCGATCAGGGAGAACATATGATATTTGTCCCTTTGGGACTGGCTTATTTCACTCAGCATAATGTTTTCCAAATTCCTAACAGGGATCATTTTTCAGTTAAAATTTAAACACCTAAGAATAATTGTGTGTTAATTACAGAGTTCAACCAATATTACTAGAACAAAAAAAATACTAAAATGGAATTGTTTTTTATTATTAATGAACCTGCAAAATTGTGTCTCTCCTCTGTGCGCCTATCTTCCACATGATGGAGAACCTATTGGGAAAGTTGAGAACAACTACTTGCTCCACAAAACATAGGTGCACACTGACCTAGAAATTCACAAACACCAGGAAGAAAAAAGAGAGAGAGAGAGAGAGAGAGAGAGAGAGAGAGAGAGAGACAAAGAGAGACAGAGAGTATAAAAGAATTATATAAAATCAAGAGGCAGAAATACAGATAAAGAGGAAACCTTTCAGTGGAAAGACTACTGTAACATCAATGTGAGTCAAAAGTGGATGTGAGGTTCCATTCTCTTGATTCTGATTTCACCTGTTCTCACTTTTGCTCCTTGTCCTATAACAGCATCTATCCAAAAATCACTGCAGTGTGGGATGCCGTTGCTTCCTGACTTGTTAGTCCTGAACTTGGGTGTTGGCATGTTGATTAGACTGGCTTTACACTCCTGTCTTCACTATCTGAACAGTGAAACTCTCCATGCCCAGATCTCTGAATTATTCACATTTCTCATGGCAGATATTCCTGTGGGGGCACCTGGCCCCTTCCCTGATTCTCTTGGTCCCAAATCTTATCCTTGACAGTGTGCGAAGGAAGGAAGAAAGCTAGTTTGTGACTGCTGTACAATGCTGAGATGCCAGAAAATATAATAGTTTCCAGCCGAGCAAGGTTACTCGGTAAATACATCAGAACAGACACATAGTCAATCTATAGAAGTGCAGCTAGATGAAGACTAAGATGGATATTAAGAGTGACTGTGGGTTTGAATCGTTTCCTTTTTCATCAGGATCCATATATAAACCATGTCTGCCTTGAAATTCTAACCGTGGCAGAAGATGTCTGACTCAATTGTTCTCATTTAGCTACTTCATGCAACTAAGAGAAACAAGTACAAAAACTCAAAGAGCTGCAAGGAGAGAGAAAGACATTAGGGAGAGAATGACAGAAAATCATTTACAATAGTGCATCCACCTTCCTAGCCCCCACCACCACTGTCATTTTTAAACCAAACCTTAGCAACTTTCGTGGATTGATTATTTTGAAGCCCTAGTGGTCTCTTCTGGTTTATTTCAGATTCTTGCTAATAAGATGATCCCATAATTGTGTCTAGATTAAAGAATATTTTAAAGAAAGATGCAGTTATGCTAGACCTTAAAGAAAGTTACTAGGAAGTAAATGTGCATCAGACTTTGATGCTGAAGTTTATATTATTCTACACATTAAAAATGCACCAGTCCAAGGGGCACCACCCTAATCCACTGATTTCTGGTTTGTTTCTCATGGGTTTAGCTGTATTTGGTGCTATTTGTTTAAGGCACAATAATGGAATGAACTGTGTTATCTAGGTTCAAGTGAGTCTCAAGCCACATATTTATTTCTCTATGTTGGTGTAAATGGGCTTTGTTGTGGAGTGTGATCATTCCAAGGGGACAAGGGTTGACAAGAGAATATATTGATTACATGAAGCATGGTATTTGCTTCATCTTCTGTGGAGCTCCCAACATAAAATGTAAATCATGAGAAAGGATCGTGAAAGTGTATACAAAGGGCAGGGAGAAGGCAATGGGAAGAAGGAGATGTGGGTAGAAAAGCAAGCGTGTATTCAGCAGCGGGCTGTCCCAGTGGGGAACTTCATGCGGTGCGCGTTTACGTGGGGAAGGTGGGGGAAAGCACATGAGCAAAGATATTTCAGTAAAGCTCTGCTGAGAAATTCCACAGGAAGTATCGTGAATTCCACAGGACAGGAGGCAGGAACAGACCTTTCTCTTCTTGTTTTACTAGAGGGCAAAAGAGAAGGATCCAGTCATTTGCACAGTTTATGCTTCTACCATATCATCTGCCCAGAGAACATAGTGAAAAGATATTTGCTTATTTGGGTAGAATTCATTAAAATTTTAAAAATCACAAATCTTACTCTTATAGTTATTCTAAGTCATATATTTCTCATTAAATCCTGGCCCCAAGAAGAGGTTGAGAAATGAAAAGGAATTTAGCGTTTGTTAACTACTTACAGACTCATGTTCTATTGAGCCACAAAAATATTTGTATACTTGATAGGTGTGTTCTCTGTTAAACCTCACAACGAGTCTAGGAAATCCTATTCTTTGCTTTATTTCCTAAGATCTAGAATCTAAGGATCTGAAAAGTTAATTAACTTACCCAAGGCAATTGTAAGTGAAAAAATCATGCTTTCAATCCAATAAGTAGAGAATTGTAATTTGAGCTTGAGTCAATATGATGAGACTCCAACCATTACAGATCAGTCTTGTTACAGAAACGGGGCGGTGGGGGGGATTGAGGGAGTGAGTCCTACTTACTAGAGTGAACAAGCATGAAGAAAATAGAAAATAAATGCTAAATTATTCACAATAGACTGCTTCATTCTAGAGTTTCAGAGAAGAATGGTGAGTGTGTACAGGTATGTTGTATTTTAATTAGGCATTGTCCTTGACACTGACCTCATTTACTATAATCATATAGTATTCACAAGGAATTAGCAACTCAGAGCAGTTGGAACTCATACTTGCAACTGGAAACCATTATGTTTAGTGAAATAAGCCAGTCCCAAAAAGACAAATATGTTTTCTCTGATATATGATAGTTAATATAGAATACCAAAAAAGCAGGATTTAAATATCTATATTGTGATTTGCTTGTTGTTTTTAGCCCTTGTTTATACTCCTGTGCAACTCTGGTCTTTCCACTTTTTACTTGAATATTGTGGTTAGTGATGCATTAAAAAACAAAAAAAAAAAACAAAAAAAAAAACTCAACCTCCTGCAACTAACCACATGTCCAGTAGAGGGAGACTCCATCTCACAATTGATTGTCCTAACACTGCAGAATCCGGTTTTGAAGAAGCCTAGAAAACATATCTTCAAGGGTGTTTGGGAAAAGAACTACTTAGATTTGAAAGGAGTTCAGTGCCAAGATGCAAACAGGAATTTATGGAATTATTAGTTCATTACCTGGACTAGTGTTACTGAAGTTACTGAAATTCAACAGTATGTGAGAAGTTGCTTCTGAGTCACTGTGTTTTTCCAAGGCTGCAGGTGGCCAGTATGGTCCTGGCCTTTCTGAGGCATTTGTTCTCTGAGGCTGTTCTCTGGCATCTCCTGGCCTCGTTAATGTGGTGACTAATGATGCCTGTGTCCTTGGGATACAGAATTCCTCCTCCCCTATGTCTCATGTCATCAGATTTTGAAAGCAAGGGTGGCATAAATCAGGACGAAAGATAAAAAGAAGTTGTAGGCCGGCGCCGCAGCTCACTAGGCTAATCCTCTGCCTTGCAGCGCCGGCACACCAGGTTCTAATCCCGGTTGGGGCGCCAGATTCTGTCCCGGTTGCTCCTCTTCCAGGCCAGCTCTCTGCTGTGGCCAGGGAGTGCAGTGGAGGATGGCCCAAGCACTTGGGCCCTGCACCCGCATGGGAGACCACGATAAGTACCTGGCTCCTGCCTTCGGATCAGCACGGTGCGCCGGCCGTAGCACGCCGGCCGCGGTGGCCATTGGAGGGTGAACCAACGGCAAAGGAAGACCTTTCTCTCTCTCTCTCTCTCTCACTGTCCACTCTGCCTGTCAAAAAAAAAAAAAAAAAAAAAAAGAAGTTGTAAATGTGCACACTTATGTAGCAATGTCCCCGTTCTGTGGAAATTAGGGAATAGAGAAATAGCACAAGGTCAGATGGAAAAAGCAAACATCAGTTTATTTTTATTCTTAGTTGTATTTAACCCAACAAACTCCTAGATGAGTAAAAGTGTGGGGTGGTTTGGGGGCAGAGATGATAAGAGGTAGCGGGAGAGAGAGGATCTTTTCAGCTGGCATTAAACATGTCTGTTATTATTAGTTATTCTAATTGAATCCACTTCGAAGTGATAAGCTCCCAGATTTTCCCCTGAATTTCCAGTCTATTTTCTCTCCTTCTCTCTATCCTGCATTTTCCTCTCTTCCGTTTTCTTTTGTCTTCTCTAAGGCAACCATGACTCCATCTCCTTTTCTTTTTCTCACTGCTTCCTGTTCTCCAAGGCATTCTGCCATCTCAAACACAAATGAACTTAGCTCTTTCAGCCCAGCTGCTGTTCTTCTGAGAGTCTTCGCACTGTGTGGCCTCAGTGCCCTGGGATTTGAAGCAGTGCAGGGCTGAACATGACCACACCCCACTTTGCATTGTAAAGAAGTCAGTGACCTCTGCCTCAGAGGGAATTGTAGCTGCATCCAAAGACTTCTGGGCACAAGGAGGACACCAACCCATGGCTATGCCATTCATTTTGCCTCTGGCGGTTCAAAGTGGGAAAGAGACATTGATTCTGGGATTTCACTTGCACAAACTAGAACACGAAGAGAAGATACAACAGTGAAGGGGAAAATAGAGTAAGAATGTAGGTGTGGCACTTACCAAAAAAAAAAAAAAAAAAAAAAACCCTGTTGTTAGTATGGTTAAAGCTAGTTTAAGAGTACTGACTCTCTCTTTGACTACTTGATTAGATCTCTTACATTCTCCAAACCTTAATGTCCTTGTCTTTATATAGAGAATAAAATCTTCACCCCCACAGACTTGCCACAGGAATAAAATGAGCCATGCATATAAAGATACTTACTGACACACTGGAATATGAGTAAGAAGAGCACAGTTTTTGAAAATGGTATGATGAGGTAGAAAGCATAAGCTTTTTAAAAAAGATATATTTATTTGATCCTCTGAGTTACAGAGAGAGAGGAGACACACATAGACACACACACACACACATACACACACACACACAGATCTTCCATCCAGTTTTACTCCTCAAATGGCCACAATGATCAGGGTTGGGCCAGGTCAAAGCCAGGAGCCACGAGCTTTTTCCTGGTCTCCCATGTAGGTGGCAGGGGCCCAAGTAGTTGGGCCATCTTCTGCTTTCCTAAGCACATTAGCATGGAGTTGCATTGGAAGTGGAGCAGCCAAACTTGAACCAGTACCCTGTGTGATGCTGGCACTGCAGGTAGCTACTTAACCCCCTGTGCCACAGTGCCGGCCCAAGCATAGACTTTTTTTTTTAAGATTTATTTATTTATATTTGAAAGTCAGAGTTACACAGAAAGAGAGAGAGAGAAGCACCCCCCCCCCAATCCAATGGTTCACACTCCAATTGGCCACAACGGCCACAGCTGCACCAATTCAAAGCCAGGAGCTTCTTCAGGGTCTCCTACATGGGTGCAGGGGCCTAAGGACTTGGGCCATCTTCTACTGCTTTTTCAGGCCATGGCAGAGAGCTGCATTGGAAGTGAAGAATCTGGAACTTGAACTGGCGCGTATATGGGATGCTGACACTTCAGGCCAGGGCGTTAACCTGTTGCACCACAGCGCTGGCCCCAACTTTTTTTTTTTTTTTTAAAGATTAATTATTATTTGAAAGTCAGAGTTACACAGAGAGAGAAGGAGAGGCAAAGAGAGTGAGCGAGGTCTTCCATCTGCTGCTTCACTCTCCAAATGGCCACAATGTCTAGAGCTGCACCGATCCAAAGTCAGGAGCCTGGAGCTTCTTCTGGGTCTCCCATGTGGATGCAGGGGCCCAAGCACTTTCATCATCTTCTACTGCTTTCCCAGGTTGTAACAGAGAGCTGGATTGGAAATGGAGCAGCTGGGACACGAATTAGCACCCATATGGGATACCGGCACTGCAGGCCACGGCTTTACCTGTTACACCACAGTGCCGGCCCCAGAGCAAAGACTTTAGAAAAATTATTTATTTATTTGAAAGGTCTTGTATCTGCTGCTTCACTCCTTAAATACTCCCCAAAAGCTGATGCTGTGCCAAGCTGAAGCTAGTAACCCGGAAGTCCTGAACTCTCGCGGGGCTGGCAGGGACCCTGGGACTTGAGCCTTCACTTCCTGCTTCCCAGGATGCACATTAGCAGGAAGCCTGAATCAGGAACGAAGCCAGACTTGAACCCAGGCACTCTGGTAAGGAATGTGGGTGCCCCGAGACTACTCAGGCTGCAGGCTGTGTATCGGAGGTTCCAGTCCCTGCCCTAGCACGTTCCAGACACTTAAAACTCCAGCAGCATGTCGAGGAAGGTACAAAGCTTTCACACCCAAGTTGTGCTTCTGACCTGGTATGTGTTCTTGGATAAGCCATACAAACTTGTGAATTTCTATTTCTGTCTTTGGAAAATGAGCATAAGTAGTTCCTATTTTAAAGCTGACGAGATTGAATATGATGATCTATGTGGAAAAGTGCTGCAGTCAGAAAGGCAAGCTGCTTGTCACCTCCTCTGTCCTCCTGGCACTGGGAAGCCTTTCACCCCTCTCGCTGGGATCTCACTTGATTTATCTCTGCAAACCTCAGTTAGGCATCCAGCCTGCTCCTTACTATAAAAAGAGCTCTCCGAAATCTAGTGTTTGTTCTAGTTACTGTCTGGTTGACTGCTCCTCTGCTGATCTTCTGCTGTATACAAGGCACCAGTGCCCAAGCTGGGAGCACAATGACCTGTCACATGCAAGTCTCCTGATTGTAAATGACAGTATAACCTGGACAACGATGCAGAGACAACACCACTCCTGTCTCATTACAGAGTCATCCTGGCGCCACGGCCAAGGAGGCAGCCTTACTTTATCTCTGACAAAGGCTCTAGGACCCTTACTGTTAAATGACAGAAGAACATACTTTCTCATGTCACCGAAAGCACTGCTTATACCTGAACTTGCTTCCTGCTTCATTGAAACAATGACGGTATCCAGCATGATTACCTTTTCTTTCTAAAATTTCGCTTCTGTCCCCGGAATATGGGCTTTTCTGTTCATATCCCAGTGCTGACCACGTCTTCTCTGCCTCCTTAACTCTGTCCCCTTCATCTTGTAGACTTTACTAAGTGCTTCTAGACCTGTTGCCTTACTCGCATGTGTTAGTAAGTGCGTCCATTCTTGCAAGGTTAATAGTCACTTTTGTCTAGATGACTAAACAATCAGTATTTGCAGCTTTACTAACACTGACACACTCCAGTTTTCCACATGTAATTGCTTGCTGGACATTTCAAGATTGTGTGTGTGTGTTTGTGTGTGTGTAATATGATATGGAAGAACAAGAAATGGGGGCTGGCATTGTGGCATAGTTGATGAAATTGAAACCTGAAATGCCAGCATCCCATATGGGTTCCAGTTCTTGTCCCAGGTTCTCTACTTCCTGGCCAGCTCCCTGCTGATGGCCTGGGAAAGGCAGCAAAGATCGTCCAAGTGCTTGGGCCCTTGCCGATCACATGGGAGACCCAGAGGAAGTGCCTGGTTCCAGGCTTAGGCCTGGCCCAAACTTGGTCATTGCAGCCAGTTGGGGAGTGAACCAGCACATGGAAGGTCTTTCTTTCTCTCTCTCCCTCCACCCCACTGTAGCTCTTTCAAATAAATAAATAAATCTTTCAAAAAAGGAAGAAGAACAAAAAATGCATTACCCTTTTCTTAGAGAATGAATTTTCCCAGTGCTTGTGTAGCAAACAGAGCAGCTTTAAAAGAAAACACATTTGCTATTGCAGAGTCCCATAGGGAAACAATGCAGCACAACTGTATTTTTATTGGCTGGGCGGTAGCGCTCTTTTGGGACTCCAGAGTCTCTTCCAAAACCTCTGATGATAGAATTCACTTCTCACTCACATCTTCAGGTCAGCAGTGGTGGAAAGAGCGCTTCTTGTGCTTCTGATCACTCTGACTTCTTGTTTCGCTTTTGAAGATTCACATGATTACATCAGACCCACCATATGTATAATCCACAATAATCTCCCTGTTTTATTGCCAGTTTATTAGTGATATTAATTATACCCTCCAAGTCTGTTCTGCCATGTAAAAGTAATACAGTCATAATCCTGGAGATTAGGGTATGAATCTCACTGGGAGCCCCAATTTTTTTCCTACTAAAACCTCAGGAAGACATATCTTCTACCTTAAAAGTTAAATTAAAAATATTGGGACCCACTGGTCCATTCTCATTATTTTTTAAGTAAGAAAAATTAAGGTCCAGTTGGTAAAGAGAGCTGCCAAGTTTGCATGATATTTAATGACAACCCCAGTGCTGTTACCACCCCTTGTCACATGTACTATTTCCAGTGATTCCCATTAATTCCATCTCTTAAAAGTCTTGTTATGTTTTCATTCTCTTGACATTTTATTCAATCATGAGTCTTCTATCTATTGTACCAACTCTCCCTGACAGCCTTGAGTTTTCAGTTAATGAAACTACTAACAAAAATGTTAACAAAAGATTTTTTAAAAATCCATGAGATCTGAATGAAGCAACTAGAGAGATCATAATGCAACACAAGAACAGAGGTATGTAAGTACACACACTACACACTCGGGGGTTGTAGAGCTGAGTGTTTAGTTGACAAAGAATAGGTCAAGAAAGTCTGTGGAAATAAGATTTGTGGAAGACAAAAAACAATATTGGCAAGAGATAAGCAAGGTATGAGTATAAAGAAATAAAGCACAAATGTGTAGGCTGATGAGCCCAGAACATTAAGCACATTGGCTTTAGCTTCCTGGAATGGAAGGACCCTTTTAAGAAATGAGACAGGGATGATGTTGACTAGATAAGAAGGAATCCTTTGCTACACGGCTTTGATCTGGATCCATAGAAAGGCATGTAGTTGGACTTGCGGAGAAGTAGGTTGGCCATCTGTCATCCGTGGGAAGGACAGACGTGATGCTGGAGAGAACAGACCAGCAAGTGAATACAGGAATCCACATATGAATGATGGAGTGTGGGTGAGCTCTGGCAAGGAAAGGGAGTGGGCAAGGCAGAGAAACAT
The DNA here is from genome assembly GCF_964237555.1 of Oryctolagus cuniculus. Classification (NCBI taxonomy): domain Eukaryota; kingdom Metazoa; phylum Chordata; class Mammalia; order Lagomorpha; family Leporidae; genus Oryctolagus; species Oryctolagus cuniculus. The sequence continues at coordinate 73,009,332 of NC_091435.1, read as the reverse complement.
GAAGAAAGACTTGGATGAGTTTGTTGACTAATTTAATGAGGTACACATAGGAAGGAGATTTCAAACAACTGGATTTTCAACCTAGAAGACAGGGAGGATGGGGCGGGGGATTGACAGATAGCTATTTTCATTTTCATTTATTTTTTTATTTTTTTGACAGGCAGAGTTAGATAGTGAGAGAGAGAGAGACAAAGAGAAAGGTTTTCCTTTTTCCATTGGTTCACCCCCCAAGTGGCCGCTATGGCCGGCGCACTGCAGCCGGCGCACTGCGCTGATCCAAAGCCAGGAGCCAGGTGCTTCCTCCTGGTCTGCCAAGCTGGTGCAGGGGCCCAAGCACTTGGGCCATCCTCCACTGCCTTCCCCGGGGCCACAGCAGAGAGCTGGACTGGAAGAGGAGCAGTCGGGGCAGAATCCAGCTCTCCGACCAGGACTAGAACCCGGGGTGCCGGCGCCACAGGTGGAGGATTAGCCTAGTGAGCCGCGGTGCCAGCTGCTATTTTCATTTTCTATATGTGAAACTTCATTCCAAGGCTATTGTATACTAACCAGAAAGACATTAGTAAGTGTAGCAAATTAGTCAAATTATCTTTTACTCTGTCTTTATTTCATTCCCACATTAAGACTATTTTGCTTTTTAAAAATTTTTATTTATTTATTTATTTATTTAGCTTTTTAATGGGAGACCTTTATGCTGAGATGGCTCCAGCACCTTAGGATCCTACATCAGAAAACAGAAACCAATGGAAATCAAGCAAAACATGAGCTCACCCAACAAAAATCACCAACTTACCTCTAATTACAGGTTTTACAAACAGAACACCAACTAATCTCCAATGAGGAACTCTCCATTGTAACCTCAAACTAGAGCCTTTACCAATCAGAAGCTGCTAACTAATCTCTATCTAGGTACTTTCCAAGTTGGCCAATCTAATGTATTTTTTTCAGGTTTGCTTCCACAAACCCTTCACAAAAACCTTGCATCCTGATATGTCCTTCCTTTAGGGTAGCACTGCTAAAGCACTCATGAACTGCTAAGTGCTTAAAGAAACTCATTAAAATTTTAATGTGCCAACGTTTATCTTTTCAGAAGACCAAGTGTTCATTTTTTAAAAAATATCTATATATTTGTTTATTTGAAAGAGTTACAGAGAGAGATAGAGACAGCGAGAGAGGTCTTCCATCCACTGGTTCACTCCCCAGATGGCCACAACAGCCAGAGCTGCACCAATCCGAAGCCAGGAGCCAGGAGCTTCTTCTGTGTCTCCCATGCAGGTGCAGGGGCCCAAGGGGTTGGGCCATCTTCTACTGCTTTCTCAGGCCATAGGAGAGAGCTGGATCAGAAGAGGAGCAGCCGGGACTCGAACTGGTGCCCATATGGGATGCCGGCACTTCAGGCCAGGGCTTTAACCCACTGCACTACAGTGTCAGCTCCCAAGTGTTTATTTTAAAAAAAATATATATAGTATAGGCATCAGTTAGAGTTCCAGCTGCTCCACTTCGAATCCAGCTTCCTGATAATGGTCTAGGAAAGAAGCCCAAGTGCTTGGGCCCTTGCACTTACATGAGAGACCCAGAAGAAGCTCTAGGCTCCTGGCTTTGGTCTGGCCCTTCAACCCTGACCATTATAACCATCTGGGGAGTGAACTAGCAAGTGGAAGATCTGTCTCTCCCTCTCTAACTCTGACTTTCAAATAAATAAATGAGTCTTTTTAATAAAGTCATTAAGGGGACTGACAATGCAGCGTAGTGAGTACAGTCACCGCCTATGATGCCAGTGTCCCACATGGGTGCTTGTTGGAGTCCCAGCTGTTCCACTTGGAATCCAGCTCCCTGCTAATGTGCCTAGGAAAGCAGGGGAAGATGGCTCAAGTCTTTAAGCCCCTGCACCCACATGGGAGACCTGGAAGAAGCTCCTGGCTCCTGGCTTAGGACTGGTTCAACTCCACCTATTGCAGCCATTTGGGGAGTGAACTAGAAGATGGAAGATAACTCTTTCTGTCACTCTCTCTCTGTAAACTGCCTTGAAATAAATAAATAAAGTCTTTAATAAATTATTAAGGAATAAAATATTTATTTGGGCTTTGGGGTAGATAAGAAGGTTTTTTACTATATATTAGTTAATACTTTAAAAACTTTAAGGAAAAATTGATGTTTTTAAAAAGACAGAAGCTGGGGTCTGTGTGAGGTTAAGCCTCCTCCTGTGGCCCAGGATCCCATATGGGCACTAGTTTGAGTCTTGGCTGCTCCACTTCCAATCTGGCTCCCTACTAATGACCTGGGAAAGCAGTGGAAGTTGGCCTGCATAAGTACTTGGGCCCCTGCAACCCATGTGGGAGACCTGGAAGAAACTCTTTGCTCCTGTCCTTGTCCTGGCCCAGCCCTAGCTGTTGCGGCCATCTGGGAGTAAACCAGTAGATGGAAGATTTCTCTCTCTGTCTCCACCTCTCTCTGTAACTCTGACTTTTGAATACATAATAAATCTTTTTAAAAAATCTTAGGGGATAAGAAATGCTAAAAAGTAAGCAGTATGGATAACATGTAACAATTGTAATTGATGTTGAAATCTGTATAAATTTAGGAGTATTATGGGGGAAGAATATTCATTCTTGTAGACTCAAAAATCATTTTTGCCCAGAGGGCTTCAATAACTATTCTCAATTGTGCTCTCTCATATAAACTCTGGTTCTTCATATCTACTGATCCCTAGAGAGTGACAATGACAGAATTTTCCTACTTCTCTACTTTCTCCTCTTTTTCCTTTTTTTTTTTAAATTTAAATAGGCTGTTTCATTGAACTTTCTTTTTTTATAGTTTTTTATTTATTTACAAGGCAGAGTAATAGATTTCTTCTACTTGTTCTTTCACTCCCCAAACACCTGCAACAGCCAGTATTGGGTCAGGCAGAAGGCAGGAACCTGGAACTCAGTCTGAATCTCTCACATCAGTGTCAGGGACCCATATACTTGCGCTATCCCCTACTCCCTGCCAGGAAGTGCATTAGGAGGTAGCTTGACTCAGCTGTGGACCAAAGACTTGAACCAATCCAGGCATTCCAAAATGGGATGCAGGTATCCCAAACACTGTTGTAACAGCTGAGCCAAATGGCTGCTGTTCTTGTAGACATTGTCGATCAACTTTAGCAAGTTCCTTTCTATTCCTATCTTGATGATAGTTGTTCAGGTTATAGAATGCTTAATTTTATCATAATTCCATTTCGGTATTTATTGAGGTAACCACATGATTATTGTTCTTCTATCTGTAAATGGAATCAATTAAATTTATGGATTTTCCTAATAATTATTACCCTTTGAAGCCTGAAATAAAATCAACTAGGTTCTGATATACTATTTTTTCAGAAACTTCTGAATTCCTTTTAAAGTTTCTTATGGTTTTTTTGTTGATGATTGACATATTATATTCTCTTCATTGCTTTATGATTCTTGCTTGACTTTAGTCTCAGCGTTAGCCTAGACTCAAAACATAAAGCAAGTTTCATCTGTTTATATTCAGTGGAAGATTTTATAATGTTAGTCACCTCTTTCTTTCCAGTTTGAGGGAATCTTTTATTAAACTACCTAAGCTAAATCTTTCTTGTGCAGGAAGATTTTTAATGGCTTTCTTTGTTTTTAAAATATTAATTATAGGACTCTTTACATACTCGGTTCTTCTTGAATAAGTTTTTGCATGTTTCATTTGTATAGGATGTGTTCAATTTTCTTAAGTTTTCAATGTATGAGCATACTATTAGCCATATTCTTTGGTTATGATAGGTAAAATCCCTTATGTCTGTTATATCTATTTTCATTGATCAATTCTGACAAAATTCAATTTTTAGCCTTTTTACAGTAATATATTTTGTTTATTATATTTTGACCACTATTTCCTATTTTATGAATTTATTGTGAATTTTAAAAGATGTGTTTATTATTTGAAAGTCAGAGGTATAACGAAGAGAGAGAGAGAGATCTTCCATCCACAGATTCACTCTTCAGGTGGCAACAACAGCCAGGACTGGGACAGGCTGAAGCCAGGAGATCATCCAGGTCTTCCACATGGTGGCGTGGGCCCAAGCACTTAAGCCATCTTCTGCTGCTTCTCCCAGCCATTAGCTGGAAGGTGGATTAGAAGTAGAGCAGCTGGGATACTAATTAGCACCACTGGCATCATAGGAGGTGGCTTTACCTACTATACCACAACACCAGCCCAAATTTATTCTAAATTTTATTTTTTTCCATTTTCTTTGAGTTTATTTTTGTGGTGTTTTTCGAACCAGACATTTAGCTCAAAATTTTCAAGAGTATATGTTTTTTTGGAAAGTAGTTGCATTGTAGTCAGAGGGTCTAATATAGGTCCAGTGGAAGTCTTAGAAGCAAAATTTCTTAAGCAATGGAGGCAGAATAATACCTCTATTCCAGCTGATATATTATGTTCAGTTTTCTTTGCATAGCGTAGAAGAAATATTAATGCATGTAAGACACACATAGTTAAAGGTAAACACTGTGACAGGATATCTGAAATTCATGACATATGAGAAAATACTGAACTAACTTGATTACTTAACACAAAAATTAGAACTGAGGGTGGAGGTGGGCTTAGAAAAATCTTGAAATTCTTAAAGTGCCACAGAATGAGAGACTGAATTTTTCTTTTTGCCAAAAAATCATTTATCCAATAAAATCTAGAAATTATATTTTAGTTCAAGAAATACATAGCTACTACTACTAAGCTACCTGGTATTAGAAAATCCATTGTCAGAGTAATTGTTTAGCAAGTAGTCAATCATGTAAGTGAAAATTGTAGTGGAAAACCATTAATGATTTAGTGTTAAACATGATAAACTCTAAAGTCCTTTCCCAAATTTAGAATTTTATGACTATAAGCACTATGATCACTGAAAAGAGATCCTGTACATCCTCTTGCTTCTGTTTCAACCACGATATCTAACACCACCTAAGTGAGCTCTATGAATACTGCAAATAAATGCTTAAAGAAATGAATGATTCAATGAGTAGATTGCTCATAACACCTCCCAATATGCTATTATTAATGGTCTCTTGCCATTTCCATTCTGTCTATGAGTACAGCCATACACTTTAAAAGTGTGTGTGTGTGTGTGTGTGTGTGTGTGCGTATGTGTAGTAGACAAATGGGAAGAGAATATAATCTGTTAAGATTCTAAAACCAGAAGTGATTTCTTGTTCAGGGTCAGTAAAGTCCTCCAGTGTCTCAATTCAGTGACATCCTGGCAATGTTTTATGGATCAGGTTTCATCACCTGTTAGCACTGGGACTGAAAGGCTGAGCTACTTTTGATGGATGGCCCTTCAGAGTCTATCTTTAAAACAGTACCCTTGGCTCACCTCTCCTTAACTATTGCTTTTGTGCAGTATTCTGATAATCTTCCTTCCTTCTCCTGAGTCATTGTAGGGCATCTGCTTTATTCAGTAAACTCTGTCTGCCTTCTTACCTTGACTATAAATTCCTTACATGTCTTACAATTCTGCTCATCCTTCAGTCTGTGGACTTCTATTAGATAATTTTACCAGACACATTGTAACCTCAGTCATCATCATCTACTCCCTGATGGTACAGTAGCTTCCTGTCTAGTTTCCCTGCTTCCAGTTTTGTCTCTCTCACCTCCAATTCAATTCCTGTCTTATATCCAGATGATCTTTCAACAAAAGTAATGTTTATGGTGCAATCTCCCTGCTTACCCCATTGCAGTGGTTGCACAATACCTGATGAAGGCCCCAAGTGCTTAGCATAGCCTAAGAGAGACCACATAATCTATAACTTCCTACCAATCTTTCTTTTCTCAGCAACAGCTACCTATACCAGGCTGAACACTCTTCAGTTTTTTGACAATAACAATTTCTATTCTGTCTGGTTTTCTCTAGGTCTTCAAATTAGCTGTTCCTTAGCCTGGAACCTACACTGATAATGCCAAATGAATTTAAGTTCATGAAAGGAATTTTAAATAATGGAGATATATGTAGCAAGGGTAATTATTAGTCAACAAATTATATGAAAAATTATTGCTTTCTTTTTCTTAAGTGAAGATAGTCTCAACTCCAGGCCCCCATCTGCCAAGTTGATCTCAGCACTTCAGTCATTCTGCTATCTCATTTCCTAATTCTATTATGCTCTTTAACACATTCTCTGTGTTTCAACCTGAACACTTTTTCTGGGTTTCTATTATGTTGTCACATCTCCCGGTGTTTTCAGAAAAGCCTGGCGTATGAGAATCAGCTGTAAGGGCAGAGGGGTCTGTGGGACTGAAAGAAGTCAACAAGCCAGAGATTACTCCAAGTATAATATTAGGTACCATGGACAGAGGTAGAATATCGGAAGATTGCAGATGGTGTATCCTCATGCATTAGAATGGCAGAAAAAAAGGGTTTTATATAGAAAGGTAGACCATGACTAACCTAAGTACACCTAGATTTTCTCAAGAAATATGAGTACTGACATTTCAGGCATCATATATAAGACATTCGAGGTCAGATAGGAGTGGTTGGTTATCTTAATGACTTTAATTATTCTTTTTTTATTTTATTTTTTTAATTTTTTGACAGGCAGAGTGGAAAGAGAGAGAGACAGAGAAAGAAAGGTCTTCCTTTGCCGTTGGTTCTCCCTCCAATGGCTGCCGCAGCCGGCGTACCACGCTGATCCGATGGCAGGAGCCAGGTACTTATCCTGGTCTCCCATGGGGTGCAGGGCCCAAGAACTTGGGCCATCCTCCACTGCACTCCCTGGCCACAGCAGAGAGCTGGCCTGGAAGAGGGGCAACCGGGACAGAATCCGGCGCCCTGACCGGGACTAGAACCCGGTGTGCCGGAGCTGCAAGGCGGAGGATTAGCCTAGTGAGCCACGGCGCCGGCCGACTTTAATTATTCTATAGCGCTTGGGATGGCCCAAGAGAGTCAACTGCAGGGCAAGATGGTGGTTGTGATAAAAAGGGATGCAGATAAGTCAGCTTGGATCCCTGAACCCTGTTTCTGATCCCTTAATAGCTATGTACTCTCAATAGAATAAAATACATTGGAGACTGTCAGTTTTTCTCTCAGTATCTGCTTTTCTTTGTTCCTGGATGACTGGTTGCTAAACTACGTATTGGGCTGTTCATCCTCTCTTGAATCCAAGTCTGGCCCTTTCACTAAGCTGAAGGCAGCAGGCTGATGAAGAGATGTGCACAGGTCAAGGTCTTCTTCAAGTGCATTGTAATTTGGCCCACACTTTGCTTCTGTTCTCATGTCTTGTAGTTCCTGCATCTTCACCCCTTAATAATACCAACTGCATGTGTTCATGTGTTGTTACTGCCTATTTATGAACTTCTGTTCCTTCTGCACACCTGCTATGAAATGCTGTCTGTCTTCATCTTTAATGTTTAGAACTGCATTTCCCTTTGAAAGTCTTATTTGTCTTCCTCTCCTATCTTTGCCCTAGTCTAGTTAGAGGCTGTTCTTGTAAGCTTCCAGACACCAAGTACATTGAAATTTCTCATTCATATGTATAGGTATTCAATTAGGCTAAAAGTCCCTCAAGAAAGCTGTTGCATTGTACTCATAACTTTAGTGCCCAGCAAGTTGCTTGGCACTTGGTCCATGCTCAAGTGAATTATTACTTTCATTGACCCTGCTCCTGAAATATTCAGATTATGGGAGGACTCGAGAACATCATGATTTGGTAAATAGATGCGTGTGGTAAAAAGTTGTAGGAGATGACAGTAAGAGGCATTGGATGTACAATTATCTTGGAGAACTAGAATGAATCACTTTTCATTGCAAATGAGAGGAATCTTTGATTGTATATTTGCATTTTTCTCTGGACTTGACCCACCCCAGTACACTCTGCCACTCTTGCTGCTTGTTTTCCTCTTGTATTTTATTAACATTTTCTTGTTCTGTTTTACCTTTCTCAGACCATGCTGCCCTCTCACTTCAAACTTGAATATACAAGGCAAACCTTCTTATTGCTATTTCACAAAGTATCACAATTCCATTGGGCCAGAGAAAGCACTCATTCCATTTTTTATTTGCTTTAAATACAGTGGAGTGAAGGAATTGCTTAGGTAAAGTGTGAATGGAGACAAAGAAGAAATGTCTTGTGGAAAAAATTCCTTTTATGGAACAAGGTCATAGAGTCATCTGTCATAATTATAAAATGACAATTGTCATTTGCTTTTATATCAGATGTTTAATTAATAAAATCCGTGACTAATTGTGACTTAGATTGTTAGTAATCCATCAATCCTTCTGCTTATGCAGTTTGAGATTAGAGTCTAAAGATTTTTTTTCTCATATTCTCTTTCAGAGACAAGGGAGTTTTAATCCTGAGTTTTTCATCTTTCTTCAGCCGTTTTGGGATCTGAGGCATATCTGCTTCATCTTCACATGATAGAGACTGTGCAAATCTGACTTTCTCATATGCAAATTTTAGCAAGAAAGCTATTCCTTCATGCAACATATATTTATTCTAAATTTGTACCTTGATTTATGTCTTCAGTTCTTGGGATTTTCCCCCAGTTTGCCTGGTTTTCTGACTGTCCTGTCTGGCAGCCTACAGCCCTGTTTAGGATCCCTGGTAAACTCTTTTTTATTTTAATTTTTTTTTTACCAGGCAGAGTTAGACAGTGAGAGAGAGAGACAGAGAGAAAGGTCTTCTTTCCGCTGGTTCACTCCCCTAATGGCTGGGCCGATCCAAAGCCAGGAGCCGGGTACTTCCTCCCAGTCTTCCATGGGGGTGCAGGGACTGAAGTTCTTGGGCCATCCTCCACTGCCTTCCTGGGCCACAGCAGAGAGCTGGACTGGAAGAGGAGCAACTGGGACTAGTACCCTGTGCCCCAATTGGGACTAGAACCCGAGGTGCCAGCACCGCAGGCGGAGGATTAGCCAAGTGAGCCACGGTGCCAGTCCCTGGTGAACTCTTAAAACTCCTCTCTTTTAATTCATAGAGACCGTGCTTGGTCGACTTGCTGCTCCCTGCAATTCTAAATTGCTATGAAGGTGCTATTCTAACCAGGCTTCAGGCAGGGCAACTCTTTGTCACAGTGGAAAACACAGAGGCTTAGTCCCTCCCTTCAAGGTTTGATTCTTATGGTAGGAGGTTTTTTCCTAATACATCAGTCTTACAGGACCTCCAATGCCTACCAAGCTCCAAGCCTGCAAAGAACATTTCTCTCTTCCTTGCATGCCTGGAGATAAAACTCCCTTCTGTCATTTTATTCCATTGCCTCCCTTCTTGTGTGAATCTGTCATGATTGCTAGAGTGCTGGGAATTCATGCTAATAATGAGTTCTCTACAGCAACTTTCCCTTTCTCTCTCTTTCTCTCTCTCTTCACCACCCTCCCCTCCCACCCTCCCTCCCTCCCTCAAGTGCTTAGCTCTGAAAAGAATAATTTATCAAATAATTTTTATTCAACTTTGGAGTAAGAAGAAAGAGGCATGGGGGTGGGGGAGAGAAACTCTTTTGCAGTTTTAATTGCTTTGCAGAGTCTGTGTGAGGCGCTTCCTCGGCTTATCAAAGCTCACACAGCTGGGGCCCTGCGCTCAGTGCTCAGCGCTGCCTCTTCTGAGCACTGGGGCTCTGCTGATGGACCAGATAGTGTGTCAGCTATCTGATGGCTTCAGTGCTTAGGAGGTTAATTCCAGTGATGAAGTGGAAATGTTGGAAAGGCGGGAGCAAGGGAATAGAGGCTGTTTTCTAGGAATGTTAGAATATTAAACTTTTTAAAAATGCAATCCTGTTCCTCCCTTTCCTCTATTCAAGACATGATATATCTGTGTATTTAAGGGGAAAGAACATCGTCCTTAGTACTAAGATGGTAATATGGATTAGATTATACTGAGTGATGTGCCACTATCCTTTGCTAATGCCCTGGCATGATTCTGCACAGTAAGTTTCCCTGAGGAAGTGAGAAACCCATGGGGACATTTAAACTTGCAGAAGAGTAGGCTAAGGGACCACTAAATATGCCAATCAAGGCATGTAATAGATTGTCCTAAGGAGATGGTGACAAGAAGGCCACAATCTCAAAGAAAATAGGATAACAGAACCTCCAAAGTTTGCTGTGAGAGAATTATGTGTAGGTGAGTGATCAGATGAAGGCTATGAGTACAAGTGGTATCTGTAGGGGCTTTAACATCTTCATGGAATGCGTTGCTTTAGTGATGAAAAATTGAAATCTGGGCATGGTTTTTTTCTCATAACATGCATTTTCTGTGAATATCTGACAAATTCTCATATCCATAGATTTCAAAAAGCTTTAGAGGTTTTATTATTTATTTATTTGAAAGGCAAACAAGAGGGAAAGAGAGAGAGAGAGAGCGAGGGAGAGAAAGGGAGGTATCCAAGTACTTGAACCATCCATCTTCTGCTACCTTCCCAGGCACATTAGGAGGATGTAGGATCAGAATTGGAAGAAACAGGACACATTTCAAATATTTTAAACAAGACACACCTGTCTTTCAATTCCATTTTCAATGAACTCTTCTTTAAAAATGGATTGCAAACAGATATGGAATCACCATTAACAGAAGGATTTTTAAAAATGATGTCTTCAATATTGATCATTATAGGTAGGAATAGTCATCAAAATTATAGTGTGCCTTTTTGTAAGTGTTTTTTTTTTTCAAGATTTTATGTTATCTCCAAGAAGCACAATTTTTTGTGGGGATATATACATTATTGAGCCAAGACAAACACAGAAAATGTATTTGCTTGCCCACCTGTGGTCCTTTCTTTGTGCCTTGTGCATCAAAGTACTGTTGTCTTCATCCATAGTGGCTGCCTCAAAACCTAGCAGCCTAGGTCCCCATCTTGGTCTCACCAGTTCATAGCTGTGAGAACTTAGCCATGTTGAATAACCTCTCTGTTCTTCAGTTCTAATCTGTAAAGTCAGCATAATTATAATGACAACATCATAGTATTGCTGTGAGAATGTCGTGAATTAATATTCAAACATGCTTCGAATGGCACCTGAAACCTTGCAAGCCTCCTGTGAATGAAGCTGTATCCATGCTGCAGCCACCCATTGTCAGAATACGATGTAGACTTGCTTTCTCTCAGTGCAAGTCAACTGTAGATCTGATGCTAAGCTCCCAAACTCACCACTTTGTTGCATGGAGGGGCTGCTGCCAAATCACCATCCTTCTAAGCCTGGCAAAGCTTCTGCTAATAGTGGCGATCATTATTGCTCCTTCCTCTCCTTAGGGGGTATAGATACTTGAGTCAGGCCATGTGCAGGTAATATAAAGTGCATGAATTTTGGGGTCCACCCATCCTGGCTCAGTTCATTTTCAGCTTTTTTCTTGATGAGTGATTTAGCCCCTTTAAACCTCAGTTTCTTCAACTTATAAAAACTAGTTTGAGGATAAAGAAGATAATGCTTATGATTAGAAGTACAGTCAGAGCAGATCGCCTTCTGAAGAGGATCACACCACACACACTTCTTGCTGTGGAAGCTGGCATTGCAGGTAACCATTAGAGGGAAAGGGTTTTTGTATGCAAGATTTTTTGAAGAGTGTGTTTAAAGATATTCTTTGAATGAGATAATTTATAGGTATTATGTCTGTCAACTCAGTTAATATATAATGTTTCACATTTTAGGAATTAAGTACCCTTTAAATATTATTTCAATTAAATTATTTAATTGGAGGCAGAATATGGGCTTATTGCTTGTCACTTATATCTGATGAAGAACTTTTTTTCTACTTAATTCAAGCTGAAATAAATCCTAGCGCCCTAAATATATTAGGAGAAAGGGAGAAAACCTTTCTCTCTAGAGAGCAACAATGGAGCAATTTATTATTAAATGTAAAAAGTGTTGCTAATGCAATCTGATGGCTGAGATTTTGCATCAAAAATTTCAGAAAATTCAGAGTTTGATTTCTCTCAGCAACCATAAGTCTTCTCCCCTTGAGCACACATAGCATTTCATATTACCAAATATGCATTTAACTCTAAATTATTATATATTCACAGAGGGGCCCAATTACAGTTACCATGGGCACCAGCAATGTGAAATTTCTGACATTTGTGTGCCAAAGAAGTTAAATTTCGATGGTGCTTTCCTTTTCTTCTGATTTTTATCATATTTTATATCCATTGTGTAGGATTCTCTTGTTCTCACTGCCTTGAGCTTCAAGCTTTTGTATATGATGCAATTGATGCCTCAGAGACATATACTAGCTACAGTAATCATTTTATGTTTGCGTGATTTGGGAAAATACTATGTGCAAGACCCATTCTATGATTTTTAGTTGAAATTTTATGTTCAACATTTAAGTCATTCAGTTTGAAGCTTCATACTTGTCCCTGAAATCCACTAAGAAAGACTAAGTTTAGCAATACAGTTAACAGGTTTTATGTATGAAAGTAGTATTTGGAAGAACATACACTAAAGTTTATAATCATTAATATACTTCATGGCCTTTGTCTTGTCCTAAAACACTTATTAAAAATGTAGACAAAACTATTCTTTTTCTTATTAAATTACTTAAGAATATATACTTTTTTACTTCCTCTAGCTTCTCTTTAGTCCATAAAATCAAACAATCATTATAACCACCATTAGTTATTATTAAAAATCAAATTTCAGTTTTAAAAGATATTCTAGACTAGTTCTTGGTACTAGAGAGTAAACCACAGAGGTAACTGGCCTTAGTTTCTTTCATCAGGAGACCTAGAGGGAAAAGAAGTTACTAAAATAGCCAAGCACTTAGAATCTAAAAACCTTATGGATCATTGGATTAGAAGTTCTGCTTCATGGACTTTGTCTAAAGCATCACATCAGACAAGGGCACCAAAATAGATATGCCAGAAGAAGCATTGTTGCGCAGACTGTGAAAGACAGAGAGAGATGGGGGTGGGGAGGAATGAGAGAGAGAGAGAGAGAGAGCGCACAACTGCTAAGATCTGAATATTTGTCTCCCCAAACTCAGGAATTTAATCATGAAAATCTTATGTTAATTGTACTAAGATATACTTGGGTATCACATCTAATTAGGAGTGTTGGGAAGTAGGACCATTGGAAAGTGATTAGATTGGATTGCATCATTAGAGTGGAACCCCATGATTGAATCCTGACAGCTTTATAAGGAAAAGGAGAAAAACCACATAGAGAGATATAAACAGTCAGGAGCACTGTGCGTCTCCTGTCCTGTGAACACTGCACTGCTGCCACAGCCTGCCAGCAAGAAACTTCATCACTGGAGGCCAAACCAGTGAGTCCTGATGTTGGATTGTGAACTTCTGGAACCATGAGCCAAAATTAAGTTTTTCTTTGTAATGTAGCCTGCCTCAGGCATTTCATTAGAGCAATGAAAATCTGACTGATAGTAAAGCTAGCAAAACACTAGGTATTAAGCACTAGTTAAGTATATATTGACATAGTACCAGGCTAAGAATCATTTAAGAACTATGACTTAGTCATACACTCACAATTTATCATGAGGAATTCTGTAATACACTGTTAAACATAAACTACTAACTTTAAAGCCTGAATGCAGAGCGGGATCTACTTTGGGAATATCTGTATGTATGAACATTATATATTTATATATATATATATATATATATTTGAAAATTTCACAATAAGTTATACTTTCAGAGGAGACTGAGAAGGACTAACACAACTGGAGTGAAAGGATATTGGGAGCATGTGAGGATGGAAGGATGTGGTAGTGAATGTTGACATCAAAGCAGGTGTAAGTAGGTAGGTTAGAGATAAACTAATAGAGTATTTTACAGAAACATGGATATAGTTTCAGATAAATATATAGGGATATTTTATGGATTGATTAGCCAAAAAAGGAAATGCCAACATCTTAGCCTTAGAATATAGTTCAGTCAGAATTTATTGAATGCTTATTTACCAAAAGCCAGGCAAGAACTGAAGAAGAGATTTAGCAGTCAAGAATGAGAAAAAGGCAGACAGCCTGGAGAAATGTAGAGAGTGTGTAATGGATGAGCAGTGAGCCCATGCCTACAACAGTGAGGCAAGGCTGAGACACCTCAGGAGAAAATCTTCCACTGAAATTTCAGTCTTTTTATTTTTTCACTTTTTAATTCTCTTTACCCTAATCTGGTCTGTTACTTTTCTTCTTCACTCATTCATCCAGAATTTTTAAGTGGCTTCCATTTGTTAGACAATGGCAAACATTTGCATGATGATGACAAATAATGTTTAGCCCTGGTGGGAGACTTGGTGGATTCACAAGAGGTCTTCAAGCATTGAAAGTGCAATGACGTGGACAGGTGCAACAAGAGCAACTAATTAACAGGTAGACTGGGATAGTTCTCTATCCCCATCTTATTTCCTTCAGTGGCTTCCTATTTCTTAGACTTTGTCTTTGCAAAGCATCTTAGTGCTAATGCTTGAATCAAATACTCAAGAAAAGGAATTTCATTCTATCACTTCGTTGCTCGTAAACTTACATAACCACATTCTGTTTTATGTACTTTAAATACTTAGGGGCCTCCAACAGTCTCTTGTGCCCAAATTCATAGTTCTTCATTCATTTATTTAGGTGCTTGTGTTCTTCCACTGTGAGGGTCTCTGAAGTTGCAAACATGAGCTAGATATGATCCCTTTCCTCTAAGAACACATGGTCTAATTAACAAAGGGTAGTAATATATGATATTGAACACAATGAATACATAGTACTGTGATCGAGTGTATCCAGGACACAGTGTAAGTGAGACTTGTGAAGTCTACCTGACCAAATGAGAACATAAAATTAGATGAAGCAGAGCTTGAGAAAATCTTAGTAAAACAGTTGGAGTTTGCAAGTGGAAAAGTGCCTTTCTTTGTTAATGGATGTCCAAGAGTAAGAACATTAATAAATCAACTGTGAGTTGGGAGAGAAATTGACACTGAGATTAAGCTCAAAATACATGGAAAAAATAGGCTCTGGGGATATATAGAGCTAAATCATGGCAGGATCTTTTCATTATTCCTAGTTAACATTCTTGACTGCCACTGAATGGCTCTCCAATGTGATGATTTGAACAGGTTGTAATTTTTGGCAGTATGGGATACAGACACCAGGAACCATGAAGAGGTTGTGTTTTCCTGGACAAGGACACCTCCATTTGGAAATTGAGACAGGATAGAGGAGAAAGGAGACTGATGCAAGATGAAGTAAGGATCTAGCAACAAGAACATGTGTGTTTTTTTATAGGATTCATTTTATTAAGTTTTTTAAAGATTTGTTTATTTACTTGAAAATCAGAGTTAAACAAAGAGAGAAGGAGAGGCAGAGAGAGAGAAAGGTCTTCTATCCACTGGTTCCCTCCCCAGTTGGCCGCAATGGCCGGAGCTATGCCCATCAAAGCCAGGAGCCAGGAGCTTCTTCTGGGTCTCCTACGTGGATGCAGGGCCCTGAGGACTTGGGCCATCTTTCACTGCTTTTCCAGACCATAGCAGAGAGCTGGATTGGAAATGGGGCAGCCGGGACTTGAACAGGCACCCATATGGGATGCCAGCACTGCAGGTGGTGGCTTTACATGCTACACCAGAGCGCCAGCCCCATTTTATTAATTTGAAAGAGTGAAGGGGGGGCAGAAAGAAGGAAAGAGAGAAGGAGAAAAAGAGACAGAGAGAGAGAGATGTTCGATCCAAATGACCACAATGGCTAGGCCTGGTCCAGGAAGAAGCCAGGAGTCTGGCCTTCTATCCAAGTATCCCACAAGGGTGTCAGGGGCCATGCTTGTGGGCCATCTTCTGAAGCTTTACCCAGGTGTGTTAGCCAAACCTAGGTCAAGAACTTTAACATGGAATTTTTTTGCTTTGTGTCTGCATGGATCTTTGATATTCATCAAATAATTTGTATGAGATTATAGAAGGTAGCAAGGGTCATGCAGAAATGTTAAAAATCCATGTAACAAATTCTATCTTGAGTGTATTGAATGTGAAGTACTGAGTGTTTTAGAAAACTACTCTAGCACATTTGCTTTCTGTATGTCTAAATATGTATCTTTATGTCTGTACCATCCCCAAATAACCTTGGAAAATGTCTTGAGTTCATGGTCTCAGTCTGAAATCAGCTACACAATAACCCTTCATCATGCTCAAGCTGAACTCTCTAAGGTTGGGATGGAGAGATTTTAAGAGGTGCCTGGAAACTGGTAAAGCGTATCATCTCCAGTACTTTGATGGATTCTCTTTGTGCCTTTTTAAAATGAATCTCACTCAATTCACATTTTCAAATTTACTAAAAACTCTGCAGATGCAATTTTATCTTTTCTTTCTGGCAACAAAGGGAAACAGAAATTTTGGCCATTTGTGATCAATTTCCATAGAACTCGAGGAAAGCATTAGTACGTTCTATTTATAATTTTTTGCAAGTGTTTAAAACAAGACACTGAATGTCAAGTATGGCATTATTTCAATATTTCCAGTTATGCCCTAGTATAATAAGACAAATTGAATTTCTCAGTGTAAGATATCTTTGCCTTTCTTGCCTAATGCATTAATTATGTGTTATTTATTTCTGCTAACTGCATTCCTTTCTTGCTAATATCTGTATATTTACTTTTATTTAATTTGGAATCATAATTCACTCAAAATACTTGATGTCATTTATGCACTGTCCTTCAATATGTGTACTTTTTTTAAAAGATTTATCTATGTGTTTGAAAGACAGAGTTATAGAGATTGAGAGAGAAGCAGAGACAGAGAGAGAAACATGTGCACAATTTTTAATGTCTCATTCATTCTCATATATTGAAAAGATTAGCACTCATTGCCTTTGTTATCTTTAGGGACAGTTCCTTTTCTATAGGATGATCATCACTATGGAAGTCCGGAAATCTCAAAATTTTCAGTTTACATCAGGTCTAAGACTTTTCCTTAGATGTATGTTCCTTTCTTTTGACTGAATTGTGTATGTATGGACACCAGTTATTGTTGTCCATTATTTTCAAACAAGACAAAATGTGTAAATACTCTTTGAAGCTGTCCTCATGTTTAACCTTAATTTGTTTTTCTATTCCTTTCTCTTTTTTTTTCATATACCCCTTATTTTTTGCCCTCTACTGAGTGGAAATGGACAGTGGGACACAATTACATAGTAGTCAGCTACACAACCGCGACTAAACTTACTCATATTTATAGGATGCGGGAATGATTTCTTTTAAACCTTTTCAGTCTTTCCTTTCAGTTTTTCCTTACTATCCAGCTCTTTGTTGTTCTGTGTGGGTGGTGGGTGGTACGTATACACAAGCACACACATGCACACACTGGGAATATCTTACTACCGATGTATATGAAATATATACTCCTAGAGCCTGCAAAATGAGTCTACAGGCTCCATGGCTTGAACTACATTATTAGCCACACAAATGCTACCTCTCAATGGTGTGGGGAAATCAAGTGTTAACTGTATTGAGATTATATTAAGAGATTGTTGTCAGCAATCTCTCCAGATTTTTGACCTTCCCAAGTATTATTGAGTGTTTCATCTGTCAAGGTAATTGTGGCTTCACTCTTTATTAAAAACTTCTTGAGTTTAAACATGAGGGAACCAGAGATAGTCATTAACCTGCAAACTCAGGATAAACTACACCATAAATGCAAAGCAAATATCTCACAAAGATACAGTAATTACAAAACAAATACCTCTTTGCTAAGCAATGAATTATAGAGCCCAATATCCTATAATTACAAACCATTTATATATCTGTTTAAATTACTGTGGATGCCACTTAGTGTAATCACTTTGGTGATTAATCAGACATTATGTGTGGTATGGAACGCTTCAGAGTTCACAGGTGTGCATGCTTTTCAAATGCTTACACTAAAGTATCAAACTGCAAAGTTGCTAGCATTTTATTTTCTCCACATTTTATAAAAAGTTCTATAATCTCATGTTTTTCTTGAACTACCATAGGTTTATGCTTTCTTTGGAGACATTTAGGAATATTCCATCCAGGTTTTAATGGTTAAAAAGGCATGTTTTAATGGCTACAATTTTCAGAGCCCCAACATGCACACACTTCAGGGGGTTAAACCAGAAATAAACTCATCTTGCCAAGTATTTGTTTGGAGTAAAGCCTTAGTGGCACATTCAGCTTCTGTCCTCCTGAGTGAGTCCTTTAACAGTGTAGTCACAGAGCGTTCAAGGAATTGGGCCAAGTGCCTACCAAGGTGTTCTTTGGGCAGGGTACAGATCTGCCCTAAGGCTGTGAATGACAAGGATTAGTCCAGGACTACTGGTCTGAGCTCTCACATTTTTGGCTGCCAAAGACTTTAGTTTAATCTTCCTGGCAACAGTAAATAAGGGTCAAATCGGATTATTCTAAACCAATATGAGAATAATTTGAGAACAATAGCTGGCTAGGGAGAGAACGTCATGCAACTGAATTACAGTAAATTATACAGTCTTGCCTTGGAAGCAATAATTTGATCACAAGACCAGCAAGTAACAATTATTACTGATTGTAGCAGGCACCCCTAAGCAGCTCATAGGGAGGACACCTTGGGCAATAAGCAAAATGATCCCATGAATTTGGACATGTTCCTAATATAGGGATCTGCAAATGTTTATATTATATAGGAACATTTATTATGAGCCAGACACTGTTCTATGCATTTTACTTATATTTACACAGTCTTCGCAATGACTGTATAAGATACTGCACTATCCTTATCCCATCTCATAAATGCAGAAACTGAAAATAAAGCTTTTAAGTAGATTGGGGTGGGCATATGAGCTATCAATACAATGATGGGGATGCCTATAACTCATAGCAGAGTGCCTACATTCAAATCCCAGCTCTGCTCCCAAGTCCAGTTCCAGTTCCTGCTAATGCAGACCTTAGGAGGCAGCAGGTAATGGCTCAGGCTATTGGGTTACTGTTACTCATATAGAAGAACTGTTCTAAGTTCCTAGACCTCAGCTTTATCTCCCATTTTGGGGTCTTTATGAGTATTTGTGGAGTGGATTTTCCATGTATTATAGCTATTTCTCTGTCTGCCTGCCTTTCAAACAAAATAAATAACTAAAAACATTTTTAAAAGTTTTTAAGTAGTTGAGTCTTCGCTACTATGTGATAGAGCTGGCTTTTTAACCAAGGTGGCCTGGTTTTGAAACACCATGCCCCTGGTTGAAGGTATATGTGTTATTGCCTTTAATAATATGTTCATCTCAACTTCAAATGACCTTAAAAGTCACATTCTTCCTACCAAAGCATTTGCACAGCTCTGAGTGTGAGTGTCTTCAAGCTCATCATTTTATCATTCAGTGGTTTGAACCTGACTTATACTGTAGTGTGCTGTGAGAGCAAATCAGAGGTCCCAAGGCTGTTAGGTAATTTACTGGTGGTAGAATTTCCTGCATTTGTCTCTATCGATGGCCTGTTCCTTCTTTTTGTCTTCTTTATTCCTTCTCGCAGTATTGCAGAAGGAGAAGTAAAAGCTGGTTGTGGAAAATGTGATGGTAGAGTTAGCATTCAACTAGGCCTAAATATATATAACTTTATAGGGAGAAAGAGAAAAGCCTAATGCAACTTATTGAATAGGATCATCAGTGCCTACTTCTGTTTCTCTTATGTTAGTGCATATGCAGTCATTGAAGGACTTTTTGGTGACTGACAGTGGGCTAGCCCATAATAGCTGCTTAGATACCTAGCGGATGCTGCCTGTATTCAAGCGCTCTAAGTACACTTAAGGAAAGATAATAAACTAGTGATCAGATGAGTGATGATATAACCACACATCCCTGATAAAAGCAATCAGAAAACTGTGGGAGGACAAATTCTCCCTAGAGCTGACATCTGAACAAGGCTCAAACTGATGATGGGAATTTTGGCAACTGAATGAAAACATCCCCAGGTGAGAAAACAGCATGAAGAGAAACCTACAGTTTTCCTTTATAAACCACAATTAGATGTGAATCCTGTACTCCACTACCATTGTTGCTCTTCCTTTCATGGCTTGTGTCCCAATATTCAAAGTCTCTGAAAGGAAATTATGTCCATTTCTCCTATTTTCTGTGGATGTCTTTTTCCCTATATTGGAACCTAATGGGACTGTAATCAGATCCATCTTTTTTCTCTTTTGTAGATTGTTTTTCATTACACCCCTCACTATAACTTCTTTGTCATTTAAGACAATAATTGTGAAGTCAACAGGAAATTCTTTATTATCAGTTACCTCTTTGATCTGTCAACCTCCACCTCAGTGTGCACATGTGTGTATGTGTGTGTGTATGTGTGTGTGTATGTATGTGTGTATGAGACAAAGAAATACAAAAATTGCTATGATAGAAAATTAAACATAAACATAATAGAATACAGACTATTCATAAAGAAATCTCAGCAATTATCAATTCTTGAGTAATTTTGTTTTACCTCTATTCCCACATCGTCTAATCTCCAATAATTTTAAAATAAATCCCAGCCATACAATCATTTCATCTGGAAATATTTCAGTACAGATCTCTAAAAATAGGCATATTTTAAAATATAATAATACTATGAAAATTAACAGTAGAGTTTTTAATATCAAAAATGTTTCAATATTATATTTCCATAAATAAGATAGGTTTGTAGGTAGACAGGTATGAATAGATAGATACCAGATTAAATCAAATTCTAAATTATCTCAATTTCTACTGCTATTGGATAATATTACCTCAGTGTTATGATCTTGGATCAATAGCAAAGATCAGCATACTATAGCCTATGAACCACATAAATATATATATACATATATATATCACAACCTTCTTTTGTAAACATTTTTTTTATATACCCAGCATGCTTGTTAGTGTACCTCTTGTCTATGGCCTCTTTCACATACAACTGCAGTGTTGAGTAGTTGTAATGAAGATTATATGGTTCAAAAAGCTGAAAATAGTTCCATCGGGCGCTGAGCAGAAAAAGTGAGCTGATGCCTCATCTGTTGGTTCTGCCCTCACCCACTCCAACTGATTCTCTTCTCATTGGAAGTGCAGAATCATTCAGGGTAGGTGTTATACATGCTCTGAGTACCAAGCTTGGCTACAGAAAACATGCACCCATTCCTTTTTTATTATTATTAAACAGAAAAGCATCCTTCAAATTTCAAACTCCAAGGTTTTTGTTTTGTTTTGTTTTGTTTTGTTTCTTTTTTTCTTTTTATTTTTTTAACTTTTATTTAATGAATATAAATTTCCAAAGTACAGCTTATGGATTACAATGGCTTCTCCCCCCAAAAATTTCCCTCCCACCCACAATCCTCCCCTTTCCCACTCTCTCTCGCCTTCCATTCACATCAAGATTCATTTTCAATTCTCTTTATATACAGAAGATCAGTTTAGCATACATTAAGTAAGGATTTCAACAGTTTGCTCCCACACAGAAACATAAAGTGAAAAATACTGTTTGAGTACTAGTTATAGCATTAAATCTCAATGTACAGCACACTAAGGACAAAGATCCTACATGAGGAGTAAGTGCACAGTGACTCCTGTTGTTGACTTAACAAATTGATACTCTTGTTTATGGCATCAGTAATCACCCCAGGCTCTTGTCATGAGCTGCCAAGGCTATGGAAGCCCCCTGAGTTCACCAACTCTGATCATATTTAGACAAGGCCATGGTCAAAGTGGAAGTTCTCTCCTACCTTCAGAGAAAGGTACCTCCTTCTTTGATGACCCATTCTTTCCACTGGGATCTCACTCACGGAGATCTTTCATTTAGGTTTTTGTTTTTTTTCCCCCAGAGTGTCTTGGCTTTCCATGCCTGAAATACTCTCATGCGCTTTTCAGCTGGATCCGCATGCCTTAAGGGCTGATTCTGAGGCCAGAGTGCTGTTTAAGACATCTGCCATTCTATGGGTCTGCTGTGTATCTCACTTCCCATGTTGGATCATTCTCTCCCTTTTTTATTCTATCAGCTAGTATTTGCAGACACTATTCTTGTTTATGTGATCCCTTTGGTTCTTAGTCCTATCATTATGATCAATTGTGAACAGAAATTGATCACTGGGACTAGTGAGATGGCATTGGTACATGCCACCTTGATGGGATTGAATTGGAATCCCCTGGTATGTTTCTAACTCTACCGTTTGAGGTAAGTCAGCTTGAGCATGTCCCGAATTGCACATCCCTTCCCTCTCTTATTCCCACTCTTATATTTAACAGCGATCACTTTTCAGTTAAGTTTCAGCACTTAAGAATGATTGTGTATTGGTTACTGTATTCAACCAAAAGTATTAAGTAGAACAAACAAAAAAAAATACTAAGAGGGATAACATATTAAGTTGTTAATCAACAGTCAGGGCAAGGGCTGATCAAGTCACCATTTCTCACAGCATTCATTTCACTTTAACAGGTTTCCTTTTTGTTTTATTGTGGCAGGATAAAGACAACAAACAGGTGTAAGGAGACTGGAGACCACTTGGCTTGGCCTTCACAAAATGGAAGTAACTTTCAAAAGTTACTATTTCAGACCTCCATATTCCTACACAACCGGCATTGCCACAGGACACAGCAAAATGACCAAGCTGGGAACCCAACTCATACCATTCTAACTCGTTTATTTCTAATGTAATAATTTGCGAGAACAATGAAAAGATTTAATAGGTAATTCAAATTGGATTGTATTTCTGCACTGCTCTAAATACTTTACATGTATTGATTAATTTCTCTCACACACTAATTTTTAATAGAAAATTTTTATTTAATAAATATAAATTTCAAAGTACAACTTTTGGATTACAGCACTTCTACTCCCCATAAGCACCCTACCACCTGCAAACCATCCCATCTCCTACTCCCTCTTCCATCCCATTCTTCATTAAGATTCATTTCTAATTATCTTTATATACAGAAGATCAATTCTATACTGAGTAAAGATTTCAACAGTTTGCACCCACACAGACACAGAAAGTATAAAGTACTGTTTGAATACTAGCTTTACCGTTAATTTGCATAGTGCAACACATTAAGGACAGAGGTCCTACATGAGGAGTAAGTGCACAGTGACTCCTGTTGCTGATTTAACAATTTGACACTCTTATTTATGATGTCAGTAATCACTGAGGCTTTTGTCATGAACTGCCAAGGCTATGGGAGCCTCTTGAGTTCGCCGACTCTGACCATATTTAGACAAGGCCATAGTCAAAGTGGAAGTTCTCTCCTCCCTTCAGAGAAAGGTACCTCCCTCTTTGATGGCCCCTTCTTCCCACTGGGATCTCACTCACAGAGATCTTTCATTTCAGTCATTTTTTTGCCACAGTGTCTTGGCTTTCCATGCCTGGGATACTCTCATCGGCTTTTTAGCCAGATCTGATTGCCTTGAGGGCTGATTTTGAGGTCAGAGTACTGTTTAGGGCATTTGTCATTCTATGAGTCTGCTGTATATCCCGCTTCCCATGTTGGATCATCCCCTCCTTTTTAATTCTATCAAATATTATTACATACACTGTTCTTATTTATGTGATCCCTTTAACACTTAATCCTATCTTTATGATCAGTTATGAACTTAAACTGATCACTTTAACTAGTAAAGTGGCATTGGTACCTGCCAACTTAATGAGATTTGGATTCCCATGGCAAATTTTTAGTTTTACCTTTAGGGGTAAGTCTGAGGGAGCATGTGCCAAACTGTACATCTCCTCCCTCTCTTATTCCCACTCTTGTTTTTAACATGGATCAATCTTCAGTTGGGTTGAAACACCTAAGAATAATTCTGTGTTAATTAAAGTGTTCAACCAATGGTATTAAGTAGAAAAAGAAAATACTAAAAAGAATAAAATAATAAGCTGCTCCTCAACAGTCAGAACAAGGGCTGATCAAGTCATGCTTCTCATAGTGTCCATTTCACTTCAACAGGTTTCCTTTTAGGTGCTCAGTTAGTTGTCACAAATCAGGGAGAACATATGATATTTGTCCGTTTGGGACTGGATTATTTCACTAAGCATGATATTTTCCAGATTCCTCCATTTTGTTGCAAGTGACCAGATTTCATTGTTTTTTAACTGCTGTGTAGTATTCCATAGAGTACATATCCCATAATTTCTTTATCCAATCTTCTGTTGATGGACATTTAAGTTGATTCCATGTCTTAGCTATTGTGAATTGAGCTGCAATAAACATTGAGGTGCAGACGGCTCTTTTATTTGCCAATCTAATTTCCCTTGGGTAAATTGCAAGGAGTGGGATGGCTGGGTCATGTGAGAGGGCTGTATTCAGGTTTCTGAGGTATCTCCAAACTGTCTTCCATAGTGGCTTTACCAGTTTGCATTCCCACCAACAGTGGATTAGTGTGCCTTTTCCCTCACACCCTCACCAGCATCTGTTGTTAGTTGATTTCTGTATGTGAGCCATTCTAACCAGGGAGAGGTGAAACCTCATTGTGGTTTTGATTTGCATTTCCCTGATTGCTAGTGATCCTGAACACTTTTTCATGTGTCTGTTGGCCATTTGCATTTCTTCTTTTGAAAAATGTCTATTGAGGTTCTTGGCCCTTGGTTGTTTGTTTTGTTGTTGTGGAGTGTCTTGATCTCTTTGTAGATTCTGGTTACTAATCCTTTATCAGTTGCATAATTTGCAAATATTTTTTACCACTATGTTGGTTGCCTCTTCACTTTCCTGACTGTTTCTTTTGCAGTACAGAAACTTCTCAATTTGATGTAATCCCAATTGTTAATTTAGGCTTTGACTGCTGTGCCTTTGGGATTTTTTTCCAGGAAGTCTTTGCCTGTGCCTATATCTTGCAGGGTTTCTCCTATGTTCTCTAATAATTTGATGGTGTTGGGTCATAGATTTAGGTTTTTAATCCATGTTAAGTGGATTTTTGTGTAAAGTGTAAAGTCTTGCTTCATACTTCTGCATGTGGAAATCCAGCTTTCCCAGCACCATTTGTTGAATAGACTGTCCTTACTCCAGGAATTGGTTTCAGCTCCTTGATTAAATATAAGTTGGTTGTAGATGTTTGGATTGATTTATGATGTTTCTTTTCTGTTCCATTGGTCTATCCATCTGTTTCTGTACCAGTACCATGATGTTTTGATTATAACTGCCCTATAGTATGTCCTGAAATCTGGTATTGTAATGCCGCTGGCTCTGTTTTTGTTGTCCAAGGTTGCTTTAGCTATTTGAGGTCTCCTGCGTCTCCATATGAATTTCAGCCTCATTTTTTTTCCAGATCTGAGAAGAATGTCTTTGGTATTTTGATTGGTATCGCATTGAATCTATAAATTGCTTTTGGAAGATGGACATTTTGATGATATTGATTCTTCCAATTCATGAACATGGAAGATTTTTCCATTTTTTGGTATCCTCTTTTATTTCTTTCTTTAAAGTTTTGTAATTTTCATCATAGAGATCTTTGACATCCTTGGTTAAGTTTATTCCAATGTATATGATTTTTTTACACACACCATTGCTAACTCTGCTTCATGGTCGTGGAAATTGAAGCAAAGGGTCCTAGGCTGATCCAACATGTCTGTCAGCTTGCCATTGCATTCTGTCTCCCTCTAGAAATTGTACATGATCCTCTAGTCACTTTAGGGAACTTCATTTTAATCAGGAAGTTTTGATCATGGAGCAAGCGAAATTAAATTTAAGTGGGTTTTCTTAGTGGCAAAGTACATAAAGATACAATAGCACTGTCTGTACTCCATTTCATTACCAACATATACCTGTCAATCAGAGATCCATGAATCCTTATCAAGGAACCTTCCAACCTAGATTATGCCAGTGATGCATGGCATTACTTCCTTACCCCTGTCCTAGGATTTTGAACTTGTACAATGCATTCTCTCTATTTTTTTCAGATTGGTTAAAATAGAAGATCAAGTGTTAGCTTTAATTTCCCTGTCCTGCCTCTGTAAGATTTTGCCCAAGTCATCTTACTTGGGTTCTTCCAAATCTGCTTTGCTTCACATTTTGTAAAATCTCTTTGGCACTTCTACAGATGACTAATCTCTTCTAGTCTGCATCAGTTTTTCCTAATTTTATTCTCTATGGTAAACCGATTTCCATATTCTTAGAGGCACTTCACATTACTTCTACCTACTCACTAAACTCTTGAGAGGATCAACTCTGTCGGAAGGAATTTTAAAGATAATTTATTTAATTTCCAAGTCCCTAACAGTGCAAACAAGCATAGTCAGAATTGGCCTTTCATTATCTACTCCAGAAGAAAGGGCAGGAGTTGCTTTAAAAGTTTATAGTTACTCTTAATTCTCAGTGCCACATTTTCAAGCAGGCCATATCATGGTGCAGAGAGACTGCTTGTCCTGCCAGTGTTGCTATGAGGCCCTTCAGGGATGATTTCCACCTTTCTCCTGGCAGAACTCCCCACCTTTAGCAGGTGTATGTAGCTGTCAGCAAACACCAAACAACTGCTCTGACACCACGTGACCACCCAACATCCATTAGCAGCACACTATAATCACTGCTGGTTTTCTAGTTACTCTTTTCTAGAAACTAAATGGGAATATGACAGATTTAAAAAGTGAACACAGGAATTCAGCCACATGGTAGGCTCAAGTGACTTTAGAACAAAAATCAACTAATTAGAAATTAAATGTGGAGATTATTTCCCAGATGTCTTTTAGGAAGAGTTATGTGCTATATTGTGGAGCAAAATGACATATTCTTCCATCTCCAGGGCTAGCCTTGGATCCAGTGCCTTCCTAGCTTTGAAGTGATGTCTGTGCCATCATGGAAAGGAGCCTTATGTTCCACGTGTGTGCTCTCTGCATGTGGAACAGAGAAAGAGAGAGAGAAAGAGAGAGAGAGAGGGAGAGAGAGAGAGTCAAAGAGAGCAAGACGAGCATGAGTCTGAGCGAGCAGGACACAGGAATGAGAGCGGTATCATTGTGAAAGCAAGTCCATGGATTCATAGAATCCTGCAGGACAGCAATGGAATTTTCCATACATGATAGGATTTGATCTGAGCCCATCATCCGTGGAATGCATCCTGGGTTATATGAAGAATAAACTATGGAAACTAGACAATGATTTACTAAAGTAAGTGGGAGGACTCTTCATTAGCATGTCCCAAAGATTAATATATTCTGACAATTAATATATTGATAACCTCCTGTCTACTTCACATTGTTCTTGTCCCTATCAACATATATTGGGATAAATGGATTCCACTTATAGGGGTTCTTTTTAATGATATAAAGCCAATTCTTAATCATGTATTCAAATGCTGTAAGTTCACTTTAAGTAATGTTATTTTTGGTTGATTTTTATTGATATTTTCACCCTCCAATATTCTACAAAATAGTCATTGCGTGTATTACTTAATATGCTAAAATGCCTTCTTTTTTTGTTTACTTTTGCCTAAAGATTCTTAGCAACCCTTGTCTTGCCTTTTATCTGTGTTTCTACACTGCTGCAAAAACACCCTTTATTTCTTAATTGGATTGCAAAATAAATATAAATCCTCCCAGTTCCCTCTGATCCACCCCCACAGAGTAGAAATGTGAATGCCAGGATCCTACCTGTGTTAAATCTTTAAGTGCCATTCCTCTGTCACAGATGAGTGATTTATAATTTCATGCTCAATTTTGAGTTTTTATTTTCATTTTGTCTGCTGGGTATTTGGTGCTTTTGAGAACTGCTTTGTATAGGAAAAAAGATGATCACAGCTTTTAGTTACTTCTAGAATGTTCTTACCCATTTATTGTGTAGCTGTCAGACGCTGTAATAAAACTTCTATTTTCACCGTTGTAGCAGAAATGACCACTTCCTTTTGGTGTGACTTTTTCTCATAAACCATATAAAATGGGTGGGGTATATGTCTTGTAGTGGATGGGTTTGATCACACAATTTCTGTGAAAGTACAACTACATGGACAAAATACTAAGACTTTTTGTGCAGCAGAATAAGAGTGCCAAGCTCTCAAGGCAGGGCAGGGCATGAGGCTCCATGGAGGTTTCTACATTGTGCTTTCTTGGTGCAGAGCTGGAGGAAAAGAAACTGTTGCCTGTTGCCTTAACAACTAGCATTGCTCGTGACCTTCGCTGAATGCCTTTGCATTTTTTAGCAGCATTGCTGAGTAGGAGAAAGGCATGGATCCGATCGGGGAAGCATATTCTTGGAGACTATTGTGCACAGTCTAAATAGCCATCATAATGCATAAATGTGAAAAAACACACAAAGCTGTCTAATTGTAAGACTTGAATTGAAAGAGAAATCTGGTGGCATCAACTGAGGCCTTTGGCTCTGGGGTTGTTGAAAAGGTTTTGTGTAGGAAGCACTGATTGGAGTGATTAAGGGTCCAGAAACCAAGCTGCCAGCTGTGTCTGTGGCTGTGCAATGTTTCCGCCTTTTTACCTGGGATTTCTGAGAAGGGATCAAATGGGAAACACAGTCAGTTCCATAGCCATTAAAGAGACCCAGGAAAATGCCTAGGCTAAAGAAATAGTGTCCGAAATAGTGACCCCTGTGGCTGCCTAGAGTCCTGCTTCTTCACCTCTCTGTGGCAGAGTACAGAAGTGTCTGATGAGCAGCAGGTGGCTCTGTATGAGTGGGTTTGGTCTGACCCTGTTGAATTGCTTGCATCAAGTCATTCTCCTTTCATTCTCATCCTCCTTTCCATCTAACAGTACTACAGGATCTGCCTGAGTGGCATATAAGAATGATTTCTATCAGTTAGTATTAGCAGACACTAGTCTTGTTTGTGTGATCCCTTTGACTCTTAGACCTATCAGTGTGATCAATTGTGAACTGAAATCACTTGGACATGGCATTGGTACATGCAACCTTGATGGGATTGTATTGGAATCCCCTGGCACCTTTCTAACTCCACCATTTGGGGCAAGTCCGATTGAGCATGTCCCATGAGAGTATTTTAGGCATGGAAAGCCAAGACACTCTGGAAAAAAAAAAAAAAAAAAAAAAAAAAAAAAAAAAACACCACCTAAATGAAAGATCTCTGTGAGTGAGATCCCAGTAGAAAGAATGGGCCATCAAAGAAGGAGGTACCTTTCTCTGAAGGGAGGAAAGAAACACTTTGACCTTGTCTAAATAAGATCTATGTCCACGAACTCAAAAGGCTTCCAATAGCCTTGGCAACTCATGACTAGAGCCTAGGGAGATTACTGACACCATAAACAAGAGTGTCCAATGTGAATTAATGCTATAACTAGTACTGAAACAGTATTTTTGCACTTTATGTTCTGTGTGGGTGCAAACTGATGAAATCTTTACTTAGTATATACCAAATTGATCTTCTGTATATAAAGAGAATTGAAAATGAATCTTGATGTGAATGGAATGAGAGAGAGAGCGGGAGATGGGAGGGGTGCGGGTGGGAGGGAAGTTATGGGGGGGAGCCATTGTAATCCATTAACTGTACTTTGGAAATTTATATTTACTAAATAAAAGTAAAAAAAAAAAAGAAATTCAATAAATGTATATAGCAGGCTAAAAAAAAAAAAAAGAATGATTACTAAGCTAAACCAGATTATCCAGTGATTTGCAATAGTAGAGCTTGTAATGGGTACATGGTTGCCCAGAGATAAAATCTTTCCAAACTTCCATACAGAAAGGTGTGACCTAGTGACTTAAATGACTAATGTGAACAGTGGAGAGACATGTCTTTCCCTTCCTTCCTCTTTCCTACTGAATGAAATGGGTAAATAATGATGGAATACCTAAAGAATATCTTGGGCCATGACATGAAAGCCTCATGTTTATACTGGTGAACTGATAAGACCCAATGCCATCTAAACCATTACACCATACTCAACTCAACAACCTTAACTTTTTTGGGTGAGAGGAACATATATTTTTCTCTTGCTCACATACTCATATCACTTTATTTATTTTTTTTCTTTTTGCTACAACATCCTAAGATGTATCCTGACTGTTAAAATATGCCTCTCCTTCTAGCAAATTGACAACAATTTCAGCTGAAAAATATATGCAGTGCATTTTGGGGGCATCTTTTCTAGTGAAATCTGGATAAAATCTCATATTAATTATATTATTCAGCACAATTATAGCTAATTGCTCATAAAATGAGCAGAACCTGTATGATTTCATTTATATAAAGTTCAAGAAAGACAAAACAAATCTATGGTGTTAGAGAGCATGATAGAGGTGATTATCAGTCCAAACACAGTTCAAACATCTGATGATCTTGGAGAACAGGGATTGACATGGGCACTGGGAAAGGGGCTAAGAAATCAAGGAAATCAGAGGGTCAATGCTAAATAACTGAATTTAAATCTTACTTATTCTGGTTGTTTGGAGTTGTTAATTGGTGGAGGAACCTTACATAAATTGTGATATGCAGAATTTTAAAAAAAAAAAAAACCTCAGGAGTGTCCTGTACTTTGAAGAATATTTCATCTCTTTCATAACATTCTAGAGAGAATTAAGCTCACCATATAGAAGCATAAGTCAGTTTAATCATTTATCCTTTTTAAACATTGTATTCTCAAATATACTCTAAATATTTCAATCATTTAATCTCCATTAAAATTGTAGTCTGGAGTAAGCTCTAATTTTATTATGTTCTTATTCTACTACTCTCAGAAATACTCATTGTTTTAACACTGATTATGTAAATTGAAATAATTTGAAGATATGAGAGAAGATATCTTGGGACATTAACGTTCATTGAATAAGTCAATTTGAATGATACTCCATATTATAAATAATGGATCAAGTATCATACTTGCTAAGGTGACTTTGCTATTTCCAGTTCCTATGAGACTATGAAATAGCTACAGATGCCATAAGAGATGATTTGTCCACTGAGAAAAGTAAACTGAGAATGGAACCTACCAGATTTAACTAAATCATGTGTTGATTGTTTAACCATGTGTTTATTGTTTTAAATGTTTTATGAAGTTAAGCAAAATAGATTAACTTAAATTTTCTTGTTGCAGTCTGGAAGCCTTGGTCTTCCAACCATTGGAAAGACTATTATTTACATTCTAAGGCATTAGGCTCCATTTTTAAGATGTATGTGAATTTGTGTACTGTGTCCTATCTTTGTCACCTTTCTTCATGGATAGTCAAAACTTAATATCATTTTCTCTCATCACTACTTTCATTTCTGTACAGATTACCGAGTCCCACTTAACTCTTCTGTTTTACTAGAACTCTCAACTTTTTCCTCTGTGTATTGTAGAATGTTTTACTAACAGTCATTGAATTGTCATTCATTCTCAACTCCTCATCATGGTTTACCTTAATTGAAGCCCCATTCACTTCCAAGGAAGCTGCATACCCAGGAAACCTTTCAGAAAGTGGAGAAAGATCATTTTGTCAAAATATTCAGATTATTTCTTCACTATTACTAATTCTTGATCAATCTTATTCTGATCTCATAAAAGCAAACTAAGAGAAAACAAACCTTCTTCCAAGTATCACTTATTTTCTACTGTTCTTGGTCTTTATCCTTGTAGCAAGTTTCTTTTCTTTTTTTTTTTTTAAAGATTTATGTATTTATTTGAAAGTCAGAGTTACACAGAGAGAGGAGAGGCGGGGTGGGGGTCGGGTCTTCCATTCACTGCTTCACTCCCCAGTTGGCTGCAATGGCCGGAGCTATGCCGATCCGAAGCCAGGAGCTAGGAGTTTCCTCTGGGTCTGCAGATGCAGGGGCCCAAGGACTTGGGCCATCTTCTACTGCTTTCCCAGGCCACAGCAGAGAGCTGGATGGGAAGTGGAGCAGCCAGATCTTGAACTGATGCCCGTATGGGATGCTGGCACTTCAGGCCAGGGCATTAAACAGCTGTGCCACAGCACTGGCCCCACAAGTTTATTTTCTACTCCATTTCAGATTCCACGTGACTGATAAGAACATCATTCTGAATCCATACCTTGGCTTCTTTCACAGTACAAAATTTAACTCAACTTTAGTTATCAATATACATACTAATAATGCATTTAACTTCTCATAAAATATTCTTTTCTTATTATTCTTACATTAAACTTCAAAATGCCAGTTTCTAACTATAGACGTTTAAAATTCTTCAAGATTTTCATTCCCTTACTCTTATTACATCATCTTTGCTTCCATTTTACTTCTTGGTCCCTTAATTTCTCCACTTCTGTCTACATTTTTCTTCTATTTTCAGAGAGGGAGTGAGGAATCAAGAACTCCAATGTAAGCATATTAAGCATGAGAATTCCTGGCAGAAATTCAAGTGTAGATATACATAGTCAATTCAGAGCCCACAGAATAAATCTGGACTGAATGAATAATTTGGGAATATTCACATATAGTTGTCACTTGGAGTTGCAAGTCTGGATGAGATCAGTGAGTAAAAGTTGTCAATTGAGAATATGGGTTTGGAAGCAATATTGAAATACTTCAATATTTATTAGTCTGATTGAAGATATGCCAAAGAAGGAGTCTGAAAAGAGACACATGAACTGGGAAGAAACCAGGGGTGCATGTGTGGAATACTAAGTCAAGAGAAGAGAGAATTTAAGGAAGGAGAGAATGGTCCACTATGTGGATTATTGTCTATCATCAATAAGATAAGCAACATGGAAATCATCTGTGAAAAACAATTGGTAGAATGTAAGCTTGGAAACCAAAATGGAATGAGTGAAAAGTGATTAAAAGATGGGGAGTCAAGCTATGAAGGACAACAGAAAAAAAATGGAAAAACCCAGGCAGATGGTAGATTACAGGAATTCATTCTCTCTCTCTCTCTCTCTCTCTCTCTCTCTCTTTCCCTCTCTCCCTCCCACCTTTCTAAATATGGGAGATACAGAGCATGTGCAAATATTTATATGGGAATGTGCATGCATGCAGGAAAGATTTCTCATACAGTAGAAGGAGGAAAAAGGAAGGAACAAAATCCTTGGGGAATCACTTGTTGATGAGATTCATAAGTGAAGAGACTTCCATTTCTGAGAGAAGGAAAGTTTTTATGGTAGATTAGGAGAGCCAGAGACCCAAGTCAGCTTTTCCAAATTGTTTTGAAAATTACAAAGAATTCCCTCTAGTAGCTCATTTTATTGACAAAGTATAAAGCAAGCATAAACTTCAAGTGAGGAGAGGAGTGTTGATGGGAAATTGAAGGAATATGAGGAGGTTTGAAATAAGATGTTCGCAGAAGAAGAAAGTAAACTGATTGAAGAACAGTAACAGAATTTTGACAGTGATCAGGGTCCAAAAGTATTTACTGGTCATGAATTAAAGTTAAGTCAGCAAGGCTAGTTGTATGTTTTGTAAACCTTCCCATCCTGTCCCCAGCACCATTTATCTGCTCCTGTACAGGAAAGGTGGGTTGGTGGGGGGACTGGGGAAGGTGTGAAGTAAGTATAGTAGATAGGGAAGGCGATAAGGAATTTGTAGATGATTACATTAATGACCCATCGCATTCAAGCCTGACTGCTAGCAGTACCAAACATCAAACTCAGTTCACCTTACTTGCAGTTTTAGCACAGCACTAGCTTTTAATATTTTTCAAAACTTTTTCATGGCTTTAAGACTTGTTTGTTCAACAAAGCAGTCTTCCTCCAGGAAGGATAACATCCTATTTTACTTTTGTTTTGTTATACAAAATAGACATATTCTAGGTTCCCAATAAATTATAAGGAACTAGAGACAGTTATGGGAGTCAAACTCCTTCAGAAGTTTTACATTAAAATAATTATCCTACTGCCAGAAACTTATTCCAAGAAATATTTGTTTAGTGCAAGTATTTACAGATACAGTACAGTAATTTTAGTGGGATTTTAATTTAGGCTTCATGTAGTATTCCCAATCCATCTGTTAATTGCACTGATTACATCTTCTGGCTGATTACACTGAAAATTGCTATCCATGCCTCAGGTCAGGCAATGAGAAAGTTGTGGGTTGAGTTGTGAAGGAGGATAAATCGGTGTAAATTGAAGTAACAAGCAACTGAAAATAAAGACAGGGGCTGTTTGGAGAGTGTGCTGATTAGTTACCATGCTAAGCATTTTGCCCCCAACAAGACCTAACTCTGTGGGCAGATGGAGAGAGCCAACTGCAGACTTCCTGTCATACCACATTGTTCCCTAAGGTAAAGTTACCAACTTTATTTTGCCTTAAGTGTAGGTAAGGTAAATCCAGTCATGAAGAGTGTTTCTCACTTCAACAGCCAATCCCAAATTATTTTTAATTCTTTTTGATTTTTAATTTATTTGAGAGACAGAGCAAGACAGGCAGAGTGAGAGAACCACTCATCAGTAGTTTCCTTCCTAAATGCTCACAGTGGCCACAGCTGGGCCAAGCTGAAACTGGAACTGGGAACTGAATTCCAGCCTCCCACATGGGCAGCAGGAACCCAATTATTTGAGCCATCATTACCATTTCCCTAGGGTTTACAGTAGTGGGAGGGTGGGTTCAGGAGCTGGAGGTAGCTTATTGAACCCACATACTCTGATATGGGCCATAGGCATCTTAACTGGCATCTTATAGCCTAGGCCAAATACTTGCCCCTCAGTCTATCATGGATTCCCAAAGTGTGAGCCAAGTAAGTGTACAGTCTACTCTTGAATGTCCCCTGGGACCCTGCATATCCTAGGAAGCACTGCAGGGCAGTCCTGAAGAGTGAGGTTCCTAGCAAAGTCCCACCTGTGCAGGAGTCTTGGACTTGAGTGTAACCTTGTCTATAAGAAGGAGAAATCTGCAAGGAGATATAAGAAACCAGTATTCAAATAAGTGTTCTTTTAGCTTTGGTGTGTTCTCCAAAATATAAGAGCTTTGCTTAAGACCCATAAATGGAAGAGTGAAAAAAAATAAAGAAATTAAGCATTTAAGCAAATCTGTATTTAGCTGATGAAATATTCTGAAAGTCTCTTTCAAGTGGCATTTATGTTTGCTTTGGGCCCTGCTCTATTTGGTATTTTTAGGAGTGCCTTGGACAACAAAGTAGAGAGAGCCTGCTTATCAAAAGCCTAATTTGTGAGGGATATCTAATATTCTGAATAACAAAATAAAAATTCAAGACTGCCAGCTTAAACGCTGAGCTAAAGCTAACAAGCTGAAAATCAATGGATATAAATATGAAGTCTCAGACTTAGATTAAAACATACATTGTGCAAGACAGGTTGGGGGAAATGTAACTTAATTGCAATTTATGTAAATGCAACCATTGACTTTTGGCACAATTTATGACAAGAGGCAGAGTGATCTTACACTGAGTTAATGAAAACAGAGCCTCCAGATTGTGGGAAGTAAAAATCCAAATGTACCCTGTCCTGATTAGATTACATCTAGTCTTGTGTTTCACAATAGCCAATATATTTTAGAAGAATCATTAAAAACTAGATGGTAATTGGATGGTTAAAGCATTTGTATACCACCAGAGGAGATGATTAAACTGAGAGAGGAAGGAATATTTCACGGGAATATAATAGGCATCCTTGTATTTGAAGGTTTCCCACATAGAGGTGAAATTAGACTTGTTCTCCTCAGGCCAAAACTTGATCCATAAATTAGACTTAAATTTGGGCTCAAATTTTACCGATGTATTTCCTTACAATTAGACGTGCTTGTGAAACGGAACACCTGCTGTATCAGAGCCTGGGTGACATGGAAGGACACACAGGCGTTCTGTGTGTCCTCGCGACTCCACAAGAAGGGATTGCATTTGCAAAGTCGAGTCTTCCTAGTGAACACGGATTTCTTGGTGTCGGCCATGCAGGCAGCTGAGACGAGCTCAGAAGCACTGTTTTCCCTTTGATTAGCTCAGCCTTGTCTGATGGACAGGTGTTGCTCCCAGTGAAGCTGGCTCAGCTCTCTTTGTTTTGGGTACTTTGAAGCTGAGGGATTAATCCCCTCTGGAGATATTTGCTTGTTTTTGCTGTCAGAGCAGTCACACGTTTCCCTTTGTATCTCTTAGCTTGTTTTTTTTTTTTTTTTTGAAGTTTAGCTTCACAGAGAAATAGGCCTCATGTCTCCTTGGTGATTCAGAGTTTGCATGGCTCCTCCTCCAGCTCCCCCAACAGGTAGAGGGATCCTTAATTCTGCTTTGAGGTCATCTCCGCGTGGGGAAACAAAAGACCACTATTTGGCTCCCGAATTCAAAATTTCTTATAAAGTTTCCCTCTCAGTGGTCAAGGTAGGCCAGCACTACTTCTGCCAGTGTTTCTTTCCTTTTTTCTTTATTTTAAAGCATCGTCTATGTAAAAAAAAAAAAAAAAAAAAAAAAGGAAGAAATACTGGTTTATGTTTCTAATTTAGA
Source organism: Oryctolagus cuniculus (assembly GCF_964237555.1). NCBI lineage: Eukaryota > Metazoa > Chordata > Mammalia > Lagomorpha > Leporidae > Oryctolagus > Oryctolagus cuniculus. The sequence continues at coordinate 72,973,199 of NC_091435.1, read as the reverse complement.
AATCAATGCTTTGATGAGAAAAAAAATACAGCAACTCTGTGTTAATCCCATGAAACACCAATGGTCTGCATTTAAGGCCTCTGCCATTTTAGGATTATGGCAAAATTACCTTTCTGGTATAGCAGTAGAGGATGGCCCAAGTACTTGGGCCCCTGCACCCACGTGTGAGACCTGGAAGAGGCTCCTGGCTCCTGGCTTCAGACTGGCGCAGCTCTGGCTGTTACAGCCAACTAGGGAGTGAACCAGTGGATGGAAGACCTCTCTCTGTGTCTCTGTCTCTCTCTGTAACTCTGGCTTTCAAATAAATAAAAAATAAACCTTTAAAAAAAGAATTTGGTTCATGGTATGCAAGAAATTGACTTGCAAGGATGTGGGGTGTCATGTTAAGTGTATCTCAGCATCTTGTGTTAGTGAATGGTGTGGAGATTGCCGTTAACAGAGTTCAGATGATGATGGAAACCATCACTTGAGAGAAAATAGTAAGCAGAGAACAAAGAAAGGGATCATTTTCACACTGGGTTTTCTGTAGAATTTTGTCCTGTTATCTCTTCATATCTAAACTATACCCAGAAAGCAACAGAACAGGTAGAATGAAGACAGATTAGTGTTTAAAATATAATCTTAAATTTATACCCATTTTCTAAATCAGTGCTCTCTAAATTGTAATAAATTTTAGGATACAGCATGTTATAAGAACAAAGAGAGTATAAAGTCAGGGTTAGAGATGTTTCCATGAATAGTTTCAGAAAACTTCACCTGTTTTTTCTTTTTTATTAAGCTAATAATGCCTAAGACCATTGTGATAATGTCATGATGTAATGCATGTGGAAGCACTTGGTAAACACAAAGAGAGAGCCCAGATAGTGTAAGCATACACACAGACCGATATTACTTGTTCTTTCACTCACCATTTTCTCAGTGCTGATCATTCCTGATTATAACCAGAAGCGTGAGATGTGGTGTCTTCTCTTTAGACCTCATTTTGTTATTCATTAGCATCTGCAATTTGGTGAGCAAACACCCCCTCTCAGCAGTTCTCTCCCCTAATTCTGGCCCTCTTGCTTATTCCACAGATCATTCTAGAAAAATGCCTTCCCTTCTCTCAGTGTTTACATTCTTCAAACGCTTGTAGACAGTTATCATACGCCACCTCAGTTGTTGCTTTGCCAAGCTATACAGATTTAGTCCTTTTCATCTCTCTTCATAAGTCACTGCCTCCATCTCTTTAATCATTTTCCTTGCTGTTCTCTGAATTCCATCCAATTTGTGGATATCTTTCTGGTGTGGAGGTGCCAAGAACAGAGTGTACAGTGTGATTAAGGAGCCGTGTCCATCACTTCTCAGCCAGATGGGATGGTTGTTACTTCAGAGGACATATTGGATGTATACTGAGGGCTGAGATAAAGGGAAAGGAAACAGTAAATCTCGAGGAAGAAATTCTGTAATTCATTGTCCCTAGGGAAAATAAAATAAGCATTTAATTAAAAAATGTGCTTCTAGTTTTGTGACTAGCAGATGCTATTTGGGTGAGAAAGGCAGAAAATGGCGTTATTTAATAAGATAAGAAAACACAATAGCATAATGTTATAAATCAGACCCTTTCTCACATTCGGGGAAACAATGGTAAACTATGAACATTATTATCCTGAAAAATGCTTTAAATTACTTTATTCAATATGAAAGCAGAAGAGAAATTTGGATCAAGTAATTTCAAACATTTACATATTCCTTGTGCCGTGCTAATGCAGATAATACCCAATTCATTGAAAATACCCCAGAAAAGAGATAAATTCTGAAAATCTATATTTATGTAGATTTTCCATTAAAGGTTTTTAGGTTGTATTTCAAGGTTTAGGTTTAGATTTACTTGCAGGATGATTGAGAGATTAAAGTATGAATATTTGTTATGTGGACTGCCCATAGTTAATACTCAGAAGCCCATACTTTCTGGTGTATTAGACTGAAGGTGAATATAGATATTTCAGCCAGATGCTTTATTGAAGCTGAGTTTCATTGCAGCCCTAATTTATCTTTAGTGTTTTGCTTTATGCTTATGTTTAAAGTTTCACTGTACTCATTGAACTGTGCTTGATCATTAATAATGGCAGCTATCTTTAATGAGATGCATTTCATCCTCTAGCAGGTGGTAGGGTCCTAATAGTCTGAGCATTGAATTATGAGTCAGAAAGGAAATACTTCTTTTATGGGACTACACTATAGAATGAGAAAGCTACAAGTATCTTAAAAATGGAATAACAGTTGAAGTAGGGGAATGAGAAAATAAACAAACCAAGTTTTCTTGATTAAGGATCATACATCCCTAGTCCCTGAAAGGACAAATTATAATTCACATATTGCTGTAATGGAATCTAGCAGAAGCTTGGTCAATAAAGTACTGGCATTTTTAGTTGAGATAGCCCATCTGTTACTTTGTGCTGGAAAGAGGGAAAAAAAGAGATAGTTCCTACAATGCATGTGCATTTTCTATCATGAAAGCTGTTACAAAATATACATATATTTTTCCTTACATCTCAATACTCACAGAATGTGTCTGAGGTTGTACTTGTCTACATGTTATCCATGTTTACCCCACCAGTAACTTTTAGAGATATGGTCAGAGTGCTGTGTTTAATTATGAATTTGTATCTTCTTTTTTAAAACATTGTCCTAAAATGCAGATTTCAGAAAAAGGAAAGTAAGGTCCGAAGTGATTAGCACAGTTGATAAGCTGTGAAATGAAAGTTTGGGTTTCAGTTCACCCAGGCTTGTGACTTTTGGAAACAACTTTGAGTCTGTAAGTGGATTAATTATCCATGCCTTTCTAAATCCCTAGATAGTTAGGAATGCCCAAGGGGATACTAGTAAGGGAAGTGTTAAACAGACAAAACAAAATAAGTTTTTTTTTTAGGAAAAAGATTTATTTACTTGAGAGACAGAGGTATAGAAAGAGAGGGAGAGAGGGAGAGAGGGAGAGAGAGAGAGAGAGAGAGAGAGATCCAGGTTTACACTCTCCAAATTACTGCAATGGCCAGGTTGAAGCCAGATGCATGCTATAATAAGGAGCTTCATCTGGGTCTTTTTTTTTTTTAAGATTTTTAAATTTATTTATTTGACAGGTAGAATTACAGACAGTGAGAGGGAGAGACAGAGAGAAAGGTCTTCCTTCCCGTTGGTTCACCCTCCGAATGGCGGCTATAGCCGGAGCTACCCCGATTCGGAGCCAGGAGCCAGATGCTTCTTCCTGGTCTCCCATGAGGGTGCAGGGCCCAAGCACTTGGGCCATCCTCCACTGCAGAGAGCTAGATTGGAAGAGGAGCAACCGGAACTAGAACCCGGTGTCCATATGGGATGGCAGCACAGCAGGCGGAGGATTAACCAAGTGAGCCAGGGCACCAGCCCCGTTCATCTGGGTTTTACACATGGGTAGCTGGGGCCCAATTACTGGGGCAATCTTCTGCTGCTTTCCCAGGCACATTAGCGGAGAGCTGATCAGAAGTGGAGGAACCTAGACTCAAACTGGAGCCCATATGGGACACCAGCATCACAGGTGGTGACTAATCCCACTGTGCCACAATGCTGACCCCAACTATTTTATTGTGTTTTTTTATTGTGTGATAATAACCAAGTTTCCTTACATCTTCACACAAAAATTCTTTTCTAAAAAATGTTAGTTTAGAAAAATTTCACTCTGCAGCCGTGTCAGTTTTGCCAGAATATTTAAGACTAGACAATGGGAGAAGAGCCGACATTGCATAAAAAGTAGTACTTACATTTAGAAATTTTTTGTATTGGTTTCATATTTGGAGTTTTTAAAATTGTAGCACAGAAATAAAGGACAGAAAATTATTCTAGCCTCAGCTGGGACTCTGCCAGCTCACTGTGTAATTACAACCCATGTACATGGTCACCATCACTTCTCTGGTCAAGGTGTTTGTCTCACCCCCTCTTCCAGTTTGCCACCTTGACCGTTTCTTCTGCATGGGATTTCCTCTTCCATCCTTCTTTACATTGAGTTGCTGCACTGCACACTTCTTGCTGGTGTTTAGGGAATTTATGGGTGGCAGAGCCCTTTCTATAAAGTTGAGACCCTTGAGACCACCACACAGAGAGAGAGGAGGGGCTAGGGTAGGTCTCTTTTATTTTGCCAAAAGGTTAAATGAGCTTTTTTAGCACACCATTTAGGAAACTACTTTATAATTAGAAATGTCCTTAGAAAAAAATTAAATTTATATACTTTAGTGTTCATTATTATAGAGAAATATGTTCAAGAAGTTCGCACCTGCTAGGGCATGATCTGTGGGTGCAGCCTTACATGTTTCCCGAAAGTTCCACCTTTGGGTGAGGTCTTTCTTGCTTAAACCACTGTCACACTTCTCTCGACCCACATGTCAGGACACCCTTCATCATCTTTACAGGGGCTGATCTACCTCGGTTGCTCTAATCCCTTAATCTGTAATAATCTGCTGTTTCCAGTTCCAGGTAGAGTACAGTAACTTTTGTCCAGCAGAACAATCTGGGATGGCACGGGAATTCATTCTTTAATTCCTATGAGGTCACAGTTCAATTCATCAGTGTGCTTCTATTGTTTTTAGCATGTAGTAGTTCACTGCTGAATCCCACACACAGAAACCTGCACACAGAGATACACATTTTGGCTGCTCGAGATGGAAACAATAATTCTCAGAAATTTTTTGAAATGAGAGTTCTCAAGCTAGCAGTCCCCTTGCCAGCCTCAGTCTAGAGACATACATTATTTGACCTGTATAGTTTTCTTTATTTTCAGAAATTTGGGCAGCATTGAAAGCTGGTACATTTCATGTAAAATAAATATTTCTGACTTTTTTAGAAAGCATAATATGTGTATGTACAAACCTTATCATTCATTAAGATTTTTATTTATTTACTTTGAGAGGCTGAGTTACACACACACCCAGAGAGAGAGAGAGAGAGACAAAGAGAGAGGTCTTCTATCTGCTGGTTCACTCCCCAAATGGCCAATCTGAAGCCAGGAGCCAGAATCCAGGAGCTTCTTCTAGGTCTCCCATGTGGGTACAAGGGCCCAAACACTCGGGACATCTTCCATTGCTTTCCCAGGCCATTAGTAGAGAGTTGGATCGGAAGAGGAGAAACGGATATGAACCTGTGCCCATATGGGATGCTGGCACTGCAGGCAAAGGATTAGCTCACTAGGCCAAGCACCAGTCTCACAAACCTTATCATTCTGTATGGCTAACCTGATGCCTCTTTAGGCAGGGCCTAATGTCTTTGTTCAACCACAATCCCTGCCAGTCTCTGCTACTACTTTCCCGCCTCACGAGCCTTCCTATTTGTTGGTTATCACTATGTTGTTTTCTTATTCCTCACCCACTTCACTAGTAAACATTATCTGCCTCTCCCTTGTAAGTTGAAACATACAATTCTGAGAAAGCAATTAATCTTCTAATTCATGGCTCATTGGCTGTAACAACAGTTAAAATTTTTCATGTTTTCAACCTTAACAAACTTGCATTTTGGACCATAAAGTAAAAATGATAAATAAGGAATAAATCTGTAATAGTCTGTGTAATCAAAATAACAATTATCATAATAAACGAGAGGAGCTAGTGAGATTATACAATGGGTTTGTTGCCACTTGTAATGCTGACACCCCACATAAGAGCACCATTTCAAATTCCAGCTGCTCCACTTCCAATACCATTTTTTGCTAATGCACCTGAGAAAGCAGCAGATGATAGCCCAAGTGTTTGGCCCCTGCTGCCCAATTGGGTTACCAGGATGGAGTTGCTGGCACCTTGCTTAGGCCTGGCCCAGCCTTGGGTGCTGTGGCCATTTGGGGAGTGAACAAATTATTTAAGATTTTTCTCTCTTTCTCTTACTATATATTTCAAATAATAAATAAATAAATCTTTAAAATACCGATAAATAAGAGGTAAGGATGTAGAAAGTATAGTTATTCGAAAGATGACCGGGCCGGCGCTGCGGCTCAATAGGCTAATCCTCTGCCTAGCGGCGCTGACACCCTGGGTTCTAGTCCCGGTCGGGGTGCCGGATTCTGTCCCGGTTGCCCCTCTTCCAGGCCAGCTCTCTGCTATGGCCCGGGAGTGCAGTGCAGGATGGCCCAAGTGCTTGGGCCCTGTACCCCATGGGAGACCAGGATAAGCACCTGGCTCCTGCCTGCGGATCACCGCGGTGCGCCTGCCGCGGTGGCCATTGGAGGGTGAACCAACGGCAAAGGAAGACCTTTCTCTCTGTCTCTCTCACTGTCCACTCTGCACTCTGCCTGTAAAAAAAAAAAAAAAAAAAGAAAGAAAGAAAGATGACCATCAATGAACATAATTGTAATGGTCCATGTGCCAAGACAAAGACAAAGTATGTCCCATTCTTTTCCCAATTCATAATGCTCTTGAGTCGATGCTCCAAATATGTAACTATGATTGATTTATGAATTCTAAAATAAAATGGGATTACTTAAAGAGATAGAGAACAAAGGAAAAAAAGGATTTTTTGATTCTTTTAAAAATATTTATGCACTTCTTTATTTGTTTATTTGAGAGGCAGAAAGACAGGGGAGAGAAAGCTTCCATCTGCTGATTCATTCCCCAAATGCCTTCGATGGCTGTGGCTGGGCTAGATGGAACTTGGGAGCCAGGAACACAATCTAGGTTTCAGGTACCTAACTACCTGAACCTTCACCTCTGCCTGCCAGAGTGCTCATTAGAAGGAAGCTGCAATTGGGAGAAGCTGGAAATCAAACCCAAGTCCTCCTAGATCATGAAGGTATCTTAACCACTAGGCCAAACACTTGCCCCCTTGAATTTTAATATGTGAGCTGCCCCATTGTGGTTGAGAAAGAAGAAATCACAAAATGTTAGGTATGGAATGACCCTCACTAACATTTCTCTTCTAATCTCCAACATTTGCATATGAAGAAACTGAAAAAGGAGTAATACTCAATGACTGGCCCATAGTCTCACTGCTAATTTATTGCAAGGGCTAGAACACAAGATCTTTGGCCACGGGTGGATGGTGCCCTAGATCATTAAAAATGATCTCAGTGAATTGGCATGGTCTTCAGGCTACAAGATGTACCTTTATTCTTTTTCATTAAGTCTTAATGTTGGTCACTGAGCAGGAAGGATGGTCATGTTATTCACTAGGAAGAATTGAATCGGCATCATTTTCCTTCTGTACATACTTCATCTCTGTGTCTGTGAGGCCATGAGACTTTATGAGCAGAGTTCAACCCATTGCTCTTCTCACTAAAGCAACATAGAGACAATGAAGGTCTGGATGTGAATTTCAAGAATTCAATTTATATACTGTCTCTCTAGTGTTTAACTTCAATACCATGGCCAGGAATTTAATCTTTCTGAACCTCAATCTTATCAGTATGATGAAGATAATGCTATCTAGCTTGAGAACTGTTCATTTGTCCATTGAACAAGTACAGTACACATGAAACACCTACTATGTGCTGTACCTTGTTCTGGGTGCTAGTGGAAGACCAAAAACTGGAGCTCTGCTTTACAGAGGGCAAGTTAGTTGTAAGGATTAAATGAGTATCTGTAGTGGTTCCAGATTCAGAGAGCATACTCAGACATTTTTATTTTCATTCCCTACCCTACTCTTTTCTAAAACCAATGGGATTTAGAAGGACAACCTTTGCTCTAAGTTTCAGTATAGGGTGAGAAAAGAGAAGCACATAAATGGACAAGAATAATGCATACTTTCTAAGCTTTTAAATAACCAGTCCAAAATATTTTCCCTATGTGCCCATCTAGATGAGTATTAAGCAAAAACATAAGGGTAAGTGCACAATCACCTGTAACCATACACCATCCATGACAAAATTCATGATCAATTCTTTGTAAAATATAGAAACCACCCATGTATCCTTTGTGTTTCAGAATTTTTCCTTGGCTTTTGTAGCAATATCAAACATTTTTTGCTTTGTCTTTGTATCCTTGCATTAAAAATTATAAGCAGAGTAAGATTCTTATTCCTCCAAGTTCCTACACACTGGGGTAGGGGTGGAAGTGGGTGATTAATCAAGAAAAAAGAAAATTCTTACATCTTCTTTTGATCATCATCTCAGAGACAGAGAAAAAAGTTTAAACAGAATCAGGCTGCTGTGAGAAGATCTTGAAAGCATGCAGAAAGTCTAACAAGAGAATTGCTTATTTTCCCCCCATGTGTTGACAATGGAGAGAAGGGATGAGACTCAATACTCAGCTAGGTTTCTATGTGTTATTTTATTTAATTCTTACAACACATACTCCAACAACACAAAATATGAACAATAGAATGTTAGCCAAAGAAAATCTTACAATATATGGTTAATTTGTGTATGCGTGTGTATACCTCACTGCTTAACTAGGAAACCCATATTCTCCTACTGGGTTTTAAGTGATATTCATTATATCCTATTAGCCATACCAAATGGGACTGAAAATGTTGTCTAACTCTGTTTCATTTCAATCCAGAGGATATTTACTTGGGTATTATGGACCATTATTTGATATGGTGACACATTCTTAAGATAGCAGGGAGAAATGAAGAGGACACTGGGTAGGTGCCAGCACATACCTAATTCTGATCTGCTACTACCGGCTGGCTGCACTGCACAGTTAAATAGGTCACTTGATGTCTTCTTCACCTGTAAAATGGGATGAGATTAGACTAGTAGATGTGTGTATGTGTTTATTTTGCTATAAGATACCTGAGTGCCCTACTCTTTCATCATATTGGACATGTACCAGTTGATCATAATAAGTAGGGTTCTACCCCTCCTCAGGGATATACTGTTGCTACCCATTCTAAAATTCCACCCATACCTGCCTTGTGCTCAACATCAGCCCTGGGCAAAGTGGTGGAATCCAGAGCAGGAAGCAGGTACAGTGCCTGCTTTGGGGCACCTCTTTCAGAACTCCGGTCCTTGAATGCTCGAATTCTGCCTATTCCCTAGCGTCTTCTTTCATCGTCCTTCCTTCTCCTTCATGAGTAATCCTGCTGTCTCTCAACTTGCTGTTTCCTAACGCAGGGAAAAATATTTATAGCAAGAAAAAATGTGCCATTACGCTTTACAGTCTTACATTGTAATCATAGAAATCAAAGACTAACTTCGAGTTAATTTCAGCTTATAAAGGAAGATTTCATGGGGTGGATGGGGAGATAATATTAGGGAATTTGAGTTTCTGAGAAGCCCACATCTGATAGAAGACAATAATAAATATTTACAGATTTAATGAATGTAGATTTCCAACAGAATGTCTGGCACACAGTAGGATTTTAACATATAGATTTAATATTTAATATTTTAACATTTAATATTGTGGATATTGTTATTATCCCTTGTCAAGTCAGTGTTACCCATTATGTAATCTACTCAGATCCCTGGAAAGCTTGTTCTCTTAAAATTTCCCTGTAGTCTTTGAAAGCTGAGACAAAGTTTTGGAGTTTAACCCAATGTATTAGTACTACAAATGAACCATTTTCTCTGGCTTTTCTCTTATCTTTCTCTGGACCTTGTGGTTCTTTTATTTTAGCCTTCACACCTGTGTTTTCTCTCATGCCTCCCTTCGGCTTGGTACCTTTTACATCACAGAATTGCCATCCCCTAATATGCTCATTACCCAGCCCACCTTGCTTGTGGCCATAGGCTAAAGCATATTTTCTGGTACAGAAGCAAGCCCAGTAATGCGTACAAACACCATACCTGGGGCAAGGTGAGGCTTTAATAGGGTTTTTAATCTCTTCCTCCCCAGCGCCCCTCCTCTGTGTTCCCTGTATCAAAGGACTAAGAGCCGGGCAGTCCTTTTCTTTTCCTTGTTTTCATTGCGTTGGCCTTGTTTTGTTTTGTTTGGCTTTCTGCCTGCTTGTGGGAGACTGAGCCATGCGTGCATGATGAGAGCGCTGATAATAGGAAAGAAGGAGAAAGCTTGAGCTCAGAATGAGGAGGTTGTTGCTGCACCCAAGCCCACTGCTGGCCTTCTTGTGTTTTAAATGCTGAACTTTGTGATTTTTCTTTAAAAGTGTATCAAACCGCCTCTGGTTTTATTGCCCGCTGAATCTTTATTTTTCCAGAACCCAATGCCCATTTCCCCTTGGGCTTTTCCTGACACTGTTCCTCTCTCCTGGATAACTGTGATAACTGTCCTCCTCCTCCTCCTCCTCCTCCTTCTTCTTCTTCTTCTTCTTCTTCTTCTTTTTTTTTTTTTTTTTTTTTTTTTTTTTTGACAGGCAGAGTGGAGAGTGAGAGAGAGAGAGACAGAGAGAAAGGTCTTCCTTTGCCGTTGGTTCACCCCCCAATGGCCGCTGCGGCCAGCGTGCTGCGGCTGGTGCATCACGCTGATCTGAAGCCAGGAGCCAGGTGTTTCTCCTGGTCTTCCATGCGGGTACAGGGCCCAAGCACTTGGGCCATCCTCCACTGCACTCCCGGGCCACAGCAGAGAGCTGGACTGGAAGACGAGCAACCAGGACAGAATCCGGTGTCCCGTCCAGGACTAGAACCCGGTGTTCCGGTGCCGCAGGCAGAGGATTAGCCTATTGAGCCACGGCGCTGGCCTGTCCTCTCTCTTCTTTACTTAATCATTCTTTCATGAACATATACACCTCCTCTTTTCATGAAATGTTGCTCATTGTTAAAGAGACAGAAATTGTAAGTTTTTCTTCTTATTTTCACATTACATGCAGCCCATCAAATGATCTCTTGAGGGACACAGTACTGTCACTCTCATTTCACAGGTGAGCAGACCAATCCCAGGCCTCACCTTACATGGATCTACCAGGTGCTCTGATTCCTTGTAGTGCGTCCTTTGTACATAATTGCTCTTTCCATTTCAGTCTATATTGATTTTTCCTGTCACTGACTTATTTGACCATTTCTTCCTCCTGACTCTGTATAATTTAATATTTAATTATATACTGTCCAGGGCTATTCTAAAATTACTTCATAAATCACCTCATGTATATTAGTTTATTCAATTTAACATGATTGCTGGATACAAATGGTGAGGATTCTGTCTTACGCTTATCTTCTTGTTTCTCTTTCAGTACCCAAGTTAGGATTGAAGTCTTACATACTTAATAAACATTTTGATTGGCTGAATGAGTAAAAAAGATTTATTCTAATCAACCAATGTTATATCTCTTTACATAGCTAAAAGGTGGATAGTGGTAACTGAAATATTAATGGTGATAATGTTTATTGTTCACAATCCCTATCATCTTAGTTCCTTCATGAGGATCAACTATGTTGTTCTTAGGATTCCCGTTTCATGGATGTGAACCATGAAGTAGACAGTGGACACACTGTTTCTGCCACTGTGGCCCTGGCCAAAGTCTATAACAGGTGACACCCCTAGGAATGCTTATCATACTACCTTGTAAATGTGGACATGCCATGTTGGCCATGGAAATATTTACACAAGAGCAAATAAGATTTTTGAAACTAAAGTGAAATGTTTGGAACATCACTTTGCAAATCTGGGCAGGCTGAATGCCATTGTGTTACACAAGTACTACTCTAGCCTTCTGTGCAATATGATATTTTTTAATCCCTTTTTTTTTCTGTTTTTCTGGCAGAGATGGTTTACAGGGAAAGAGCTGGCTTGGATGTTTTTCTTCCAGTAGGAGGAGTACGGCTTAAAGGAGGAAACAGGTGTTGAAGTGCCTCTTCTCTTCCTCATCTTTACTCTTTATTTTTCCCTCCTTGTCTTCCACTTTGGCAAGAGAGTCTGGCTTTTATGCATAAGATTTACAGGAAATGTTTCTTCATCAGCTGAAGAAATATTTAGACAGTAAGAAGCAGAGACAGACTTGAATCCCCCACCCACAGCAGACCTTCTGGTCTGATCCAGTCTTTCACATGAGAGAACTGAATCATGAAGGGTGTTTGTCAAAAGTTTAAAAATTGTTTTTAATAATCAGGGTACTCTCTTCCTCAGAGATTGGCAGTCTAGACATTTGTATTTTCTGTTCATTTGCTTTACTTTTCCAGAATTCATTCTATCTTCTGTTTCTTTGAGGGTGGGTAGGAAAAGTTACTCTAGATTATCATCCAAAGTATCTTTTAAAAGACTTTGGTGATAAGACAAAATGCCTGCTTCATAGACGCTCCAGGAAGTAGCAATAAAAAAGTGTTCTTTAAAAGCAGAGTTATTCTTTGTTCAAAAACCAGGCCTGTATGTAACATAGCAGGTGTAATGCATGACTGAAAACACAACAAATAAATTGACGTTAGAGACAAAACTGTGCCCTGAACATAGACTATGAAGGAAAGCACAACATGTATGCTTCGGTGGTTAGAACTTTCTTAAACCCAGGAAAGTGCTGTTCTTGATACATTTCCTACTCTTGCTTCTTTTGCTAACTGGGATAAACAGCATCTCTTGGGAGCAGGTTAGAAATACATAATCTCCAACCCTACCTCACATCTGCTGAACCACAGTCAGCACTTGATGAGACTCCCAGGGGATTCACAGGCTCTGCTAAAGGCAATGATTGTTTCTATTTCCTTTCTGACTGTTTCTGCCTCTTCTATGTTTGTCCCTTTGCTCCACCTGCCTCTCTCTTTCAGTTCATCCTTACTGAAGATGTGGATCTGACTTTTCAGTTGCTGGATCAAGGCTACCTGTTTATCATAAATTGTATAACACCATAGAAGGGCTCTGTGTTTAGCTAGCAAAACACATTTCTGATGTCAGGCTAAAAATCTCTGGGGATGCTGGTTGTGTGTGCTGCTGGCTGTTCCATGGTTAATATCTAACTTTATTTTTGAAAGTTAGGAATGAGATCAATGTTTCTTCATTTCCTTGGGTTTAAGAGTAACATATGCCAGGATTAATAAATCTCTTTTTTTTTTTTTTTGCAAAAAGCTAAAATTCATCCTGTGTTGTCAGAACAATAAATCATTTATTCTCCAAATTCTTTGTGCTCAAGGAATAGTGAAGCAATTACTGACCCTGGTCACAAGATTAAACCTTTGAAGTGATATTTGCTGATAGATTCTTCACTGAGAAATATTACCATTTTCTCTGCCAGTTACCATGGGTTAATAATGAACCCCTACAACTGACTTACTCTATTGTCGGTTACTGCTCTATACCAAGAAAACATAATGACAGCATCCAGAAAATACTCACCAGCTGTTCTCATCTAGTGCCATGGTCTCAGGTTTGTTCTGCATGTTACCATATAATTAGGACTCAAACCTGCCTTGGCCCCCGATGGAGTAGCTGTGGTGTGGAGGTCTTTTAAGTGTATTTTTCACAGTATTCAGTTACAGGGGCTTATTTATTGAAGGTCTTAGTCCCATTTGATATTAGAATAGGAAAAACTCAGTATGCCTTTTCTTCTATGGTTGACTACAGAGCCAAAATAAGTCTATTAGCTGGTGAATTGGGATAGGGTATGATTCAAATCAAAATAAAAATCTATTTTGATTGTGTAGATGCAACTCTGGGAGAATTCATTTCTTTTCATGTGTGCCACTGTGACTAAATTAGCTGAGGTGTCCCTAATTCAGTATTTTTAACTTTTAGTCATTAATTCTATGGCAGAGGATTTGATCAACCTTGAAGAAATTTGAATCATCTTTTAATAGAATAAAGAAAAAAAAAGACTATCTCCATTGCAGGGAAACTCCTAGAACACAGTAGGTGCTCAAAACTACTTGCGCTGTTTCTTAGATTATCAATCAAGATATTGAAATTCCACCCTGTTCAGCTGTTATGCCTAAAATCAAAGAAACAGAATACAAGGAGACTTGTTTCTTTTCCCTATTATTGAAGATAATACATCATGCTAGAAGAAAAATTCTAACATCAATGGTTCTTTAATCCATTTCTAAGAGATATGCCTTTGCCTAGAGCTATGTTGATTGACCTTCAGGGTAATTTTAAACCCCAAGCACCACATCTGAATTGGAATCGAAACAGACATCTTTCTCTCTGAGCACAATATTCTTTTCAGTTCAACAAGAATTTATCATCTTCCCAGCATTATCATAGGCTAGGGAAATGCTAAAGATATAAAAAATATGGGCCCTTTCTCTTTTCCCAAGGTACATAGTATTTCATGAAATCGTTAGAACCTCAAAGAATATATAAAATAGAGAATGATATAAATGGATTAAATCATTGTTGGTGTCCATCCAGCTGGTTCTCTTGCCGTGCCTGTTCTGGAAAGAGGAACACTGGGTTTGCAAACCTCAGACTCTCTTTCTTTTCTCATGAGATCCAATCAAGTGCAGTTGATTTCTGCCTTCTTGATATTTCTTAATTCACTGTCTTTCTCTCCATCTCGCAGTGCTGCTTTTCATTCACAGGAATTACGTTTGGCTTGGGATACTGCAATATTCGTTTAACCTTTTGACTCCTCTCTCTGACTTTGCTTAGCCAGCTTCCTAAAACACATCTAAAATGGACATTGTTCTTATAAATTTTCTTCATCACTCTCAGGATAAAGTCCAAATCCTGTCTTCTAGACGTATGCCTCCACTTTTACGTCTACCAGCAGAAGTACTTACAGCCTGCACTTCCAGAACGGACTTAGCCGTGGTAACATCATGCTACTCCTCTGACTGAAGTGCTCTCCTTCCCTTCTTTTTTCCACTGGAAAGCTAAGAAAATATCTTTCAAATTACCTTGTGGGGCCAGCGCTGTGGCGCAGCAGGTTAACACCCTGGCCTGAAGCCCCGGCATCCCACATGGGCGCTGGTTTGAGATCCGGCTGCTCCGCTTCCAATCCATCTGTCTGCTATGGCCTGGGAAAGCAGTAGAAGATGGCCCAAGTCCTTGGGCCCCTGCGCTTGTGTGGGAGACCCGGAAGAAGCTCCTGGCTCCTGGTTTCGGCTCAGCACAGCTCTGGCTGTTGTGGCCAACTGGGGAGTGAACCATCGGATGCAAGACCTCTCTCTCTCTCTCTCTCTGCCTCCCCTCTTTCTCTGTGTAACTCTGACTTTCAAATAAATAAATAAATCTTTTTTAAAAAAATTACCATGTAAGAAAGTTTCTTCCAATCAACTTCCTAGCATGACTGATCTCCCGCTCCCTTGTGCTCCTGCCCTATAGACTGGTACAGTCTATGTGTAGTCCCACAAAATTGGATCTAATCCTTTTCTGCTGTAACTTTCTCACAGACAGATTCCAGATGTTTATCTTTCCACATCCATCAAAGAGTGAGTAGAACATAGCAGGTACTAGAGGTGAATAAGAGAATGAACGAACAAATGAGTGTGAAGAAAATAAATGGTCAAAATGTGATATTCTTATGGAAGAATGTGCAAGAAGAGGCTTGCCCTGTGGCCTAATGTCTTATTGATACTGTTACTGATTACAACAAAGTTTGTCATTTCAAACAATCCAAATGTATAATCTTATGTTCCAAGTCAGAAATCTGAAACAGGTCAGCAGGTATACATTTCTTCTCAAGGCTCTTGAAGAGAATGTGTTTCCTTGGCTTCCAGCTTCTAGTACCTGCCTGATTTTTTTAGCCCAAGACCACATATCCCTGTAACCTCTCTATCTTTTGCCACATCTCTTTCTCTGATGTGTCTTTCCCCTTCACCCTCCCTACCTTCCATTGTTCAAAGACCCTTGAGATTATATTGGGTTTGCTAATGTAATTCAGGATAATCGAATGATCTTGTCACCCCTAAATAATCACACCTGAAAAATCTCTGTTGTCCTATAAAGTAACATATTCGCAGGTTCTGAGCATTACAAACTGAATATCTCTGGTGAGCCATCATTCTGTCTACTACCCTTGGATCAAGCCATTCCTTGGATGTTACAAATACTATTCAGGCCTATTGCACTGAAGGGAAGATGGAAAGTAACCTAATAAGGAGGAGATGGCTAGTATTAAATAATTTTTTTTATAAAAACAAAGTGTCACCTAAGGCTCCCAGACAAGTTCTCAGGCTGATGCCCATGTCCCAGGAGAGTGTATAAATGCCTGCACTCACACAGGCAATCTCTTCTGATTCACCTTCCTCCACATCCAGGCTTTCCCCGTGACCTCTGGACCCCACCTTGCCTTGGCGATTTTTCTAAAATATTTCTTCTGAGAATGAATCAAGCATGATTTCTAGTAAGGCACCGTGATTTGACTCCTCTGCCTCCATAAAAAGGCTGTTTCTGCATGCTCTTCAGTCTTCAAGGCATGCCAGATGACACTCCAGTTTCCTCCACTGAGAAACACCTTCTGAAACGGTTGGAACATTTGAAAGAAGAATGTGAATATCTTGGTTTTTAGATGACTGTGATTTTCCAAAGAATAACTTGCATTTTTATTCCTTTCAAAGCCTCAGGAAAACTCTGTCAAATTGATTCCAAAACCCTCATGGCCCGAAATTCAATTTGCCCATTGATATTGCTTACCTTTAACATTCCCCATCTGTCTTCTAAGGTCACAAGATGATTGGCTTAGCTTTAAATACAGTTTTGTTTGTATGTCTCTGAAAGCTCCACCAAAGCTGTACATACCCTCATCACCTTGAATGATAGACACTTGTGAGTCAGTCAAAGCACTCTTTAATTTTTCTGCTTCTAGTTTCTTGAGACCTAATGACCCTCCCTGTATCTATTCATCAGCCTCTCCGTGTGCTCTCTAAGTTCTCTAGCTGTATGTTTGTGCACTGATGTACTGCGAGCCAAATGTCTTTTCTCACTTAATAACTGGATTCAGAATGTAATAAGGTGGTGTTCTGAAATATCAGCACTAATCCTCTTGCCCTGAAGTGAACAGTGTTAGGAATCTTGAAAGTCCTTTATCAGACTAAACTCTATTTCTCTATAACTGGAAACCTCCTTATATCATAAATACTTGTCATATAAGTGTCTTCCAGTGACAAGATAATGACTATCAATCATAAATTTTTCAAGTTATGCAGATATTTCCTAGTCTGTTTGCATTGTCCTTTGTGGATGGTGCAATAAAACTTAGAAGCTTAAAAGTGACAATATGATCAGGTCACTTCCTTTTTGTATTTGAAAAGTCAGTCATTTTTCTCACTGGGTTTAAGCAACAGATTGTTACTCATGCAAAATCCATGAATAGTAATTAGACACTCATTTTATTATGTGATGCTGGATAAGGGCAAGAAAGTGGCAGGAGGTAACTTTCTGGCAAACTCAAATTCTGAACTGTTGACTGAATTTGATTTTTACAGAATTGCTAACAACCCAAGGGCATTATCTGGAGCTGACAGTTATATATCAAAGCGTTCTCTGAATTTGGCTAAGCTTATTAGGATAGCATTATCATTTATAAAAAAAAAATTCCATGAGGTTTCCTAAGTACATGGAGTCCTCAGCAATATGAAAAACACACACGTGGTGAACTGCGAGATAGGCAGTGCTCTGTCTCTGGAGGATGACGGGTTGTCTTGACCCAGACTGGATTTGAAGCTGAGGTTCGAGATATTGCACAGCTGAGTTTTAGATCACGAAGTAATCCCTTCTGGCTCATCTTCTCTGCTTAGTCTGTGTCAATTTTTAAAAGTACCTGAATTAGATTTTTATGTTGCTCTATAAATAAAGTGGTTGTGACATTTTTAATACATTTACAGTTCCTGTAAGTCATCGCTCCTTTCACTTAATTGAAAGGAGGGTTGGATGGCTTGAATTTGGTAATATGGTATCAAATGGAGTTCAAATACAGCTCCGAAATAAACAGGCTTCTTAAAACTTAAGAACAAATGAAGCATTAGGGATATTCAAATCATAACTCAAAAACATGTTTATTCAAGAAGCTTAAATCATCATATAAACTATCAGAGAACTCCACAACCAAGAATAACGAACTGCTAGTTCTTTGAAAGTAGTTACTTCATTTTATTTTTCTTTGTAATTCAGGAGCTGGTCAATTACCTAACAATCACTTATTTACTCAGTCAATAAACATTAATTTATACTTCTTATGGACCAAAATAATTCCAGGGCCTGGAGATACAGAAATAAATATCACAGTTCGATCTCTTAAGGAGAGATATATGAAAATGCTGTGGGACGATGTAAGACAGTTATTTTATCTAGCCTAATGAATGACTAAAGGCATCCTAGAAGGGATGATTCTCAAATTGAGCTTTCAAGAGAAGTAAAAAGATGCCCCAACAAGGACCTAGATTAGAGGGTGGCATTCAGAGAAGTGAGAAAGTTTAACAGGAATGGAATATTCAGTGCCTGGAATGCGAGTGCTGAAAGCTGGATTTAAGGGAAAGCAAGAAGACTGGGAATCACAATGGAAGTTTGGATTCTAATCTGAAATTCAAAGGTAGTTGTTGGAGAGTTTTAAAAATTAGCAGAGCATGATCTGACTTGGGCTTAGAAAGATGGCTTTGACAACATTATAGAAAGCAGGTTGATTCTAGGGAGTAGTGCAATATTGTGAGCAGGGAGACTGATAAGCGATGTTTCAAAATCTGGGAGGTAGCTGCCCAATGTAGAATTAGATCAATAGGAATGTGGGGTCTGGGAAAAGGGGATGAATCAAGTACAGATTTTGTTTCTTGCTTGCAAAACTGGTTGGATGCAATGGTGTTCCCCTGGAGAATGAACAATGGAGAAGCAGTGCTTGAAGAAGGAAAGAAGTAGGAAAGGAATACCAAGAATGTTAGAGTGATGCCATATGATTATACCACGATATATGAAGTTATCCTGAACAACACTGCTGGCCTGTTTGTCTCAGCAGTCTGTCCCTTTCTGTTGTTTCTAAATGCCATCTGCGTTAATTATGTCACATTAGCTTCCATGCCTTTTTTTCCATTATAGCCCATTTCATTCAATCTCTTACCACACCCCACCACCTTCTTTGTAATGGATACATTTTGATTCTCTCTTTGGTATATCCTTGGTATACTGCTTACCTCTTTTGTGTTATTATGCTATATATGTTACCAGGCTGGAGTTCAGCATGAGAAAACTGCAGTTCCTTCCAATTCAAACAAGATCCCATTCCATGAGTCTTGATGTGGGGGGAGTGGCATGCTGCATCTCATTCCCAGCAGACCTTCTCTTTGCAAATGATTCTGTGTTCCTTTGCCAGCATCAAGCTGATTAGCGGAAACATCCCATGTGAGAGCATCTAAGACACTTCATGGAATGCCTGCAACCTGTTTCAGAATGCCTGGGTTCAAGTATCAGTTCTGCTCCAGATTCCAATTTCCTGCTAATGTGCACCTCTATGAGGGTGTGGAACGGGCAGCTAGTGATGGCTCAAGTACTTAGGTCCCTGCTACCACATAGCAGGTTTGGATTGAGATTTGGGTTCTTGACTCTAGCCTGTCCCAGCTCCTGCTGATGCATGCATTTGGAGTTACCCAGTGAATGGGAGATCTCTCTCTCTCCCTACATCTCCCTCTCCGTTCCCCCCCATCTCTCCCATTCAGATAAAATGAAAAATAGATCATAATAGATCATTTTTTAAAGTGGCAATAGAGATAAAATATATAGAATGAATTACCCAGAAACAAAATGGGGGAGGGGAAGGAATTAGTATGAGAAGAGAAGGTAGATGTCCAAAATGCTACCCCCTCCATCGAAGAGTCTTGACCGTAAGGAACAGAGGAGTTGTAAGTGCACTGATAGGCAGTCACACTGGGTCTGTTCTCCAGATACCCACTTGCTTCCTCCCTCTTCTATTTTCCATCTTTACTTAGGTAATACCTTCTTTTCGAAAAGATTTATAACTTTATTTAAAGAAAATGGGGAGGGGGGAGAGTGGGAGAGAGAGGATCATTCATCTGCTGGTCCTATGGCTGCAATGGTCAGGGCTGATGCAGGCCAAAATCAGGAGCCCTGGAGCTCCATTCAGTCTTTCATGTGAGTGGCAGGAGCCCAGCACTTCGGCCATCCTTCCCTTCCCTGCTTTCCCAGGCGCATTAGCAGGGAGCTACCAGAAACTGAACCTGTGCTTTGACAGGCAGCAGCTTAGCCCACTGTACCACCACACCAGCCCCAGGTAATACTTCTTTATTCAGTATTTCCTGTTCATTTATTTAAGGCTTCTTCATCCTCCATTCAATACTCCCTATTTCCTTTCCCTGTTTAATTTGATACTATAGTGCTTAAATTCATTTCATACTATCTATACTTTTTTTTAAAGAATTGTTTCTTGTCCATTTTCAGTGTCCTCTGCCCAATGCATATACTTAACACACACACCCACACACACTTTCTGTGTGATATGTCTGTGGGTGGGTGTGTGTATTTGTAGATGAGTATATATATATGTAGATGAGATATATATGGTAGATGATAGACATAGATGTTAAATAGATAAAGTAGGTACATAGATGAGGCATGGATATAGCTCCTTTGTTTATTGTTATATCCACTGACTCTGAAACAATGTGTGACACAAAATATATGCTTAATAGATATTTGTTGAATAAGTTAATGATCAATTATTTTAAAGATATTTGCATATTCAACAATGTTTTCTAAGAAATTTATTATTTTTCATGCATTTACAAAACGTACTAAGATGCGTAACTTTAAAATTGTGAACAGAAGGGTTATTATGGTAATAAAGATGAAAAATATCTTACATAGTTGATCCTGGAGGCTCTCCATTTACTCCTAAAAAGGGGGATAAATCTGTTTCAAAGAATGTATATGTAAGGTAACTCTTTTTTGATTTTTTAATAAAGATTTATTTATTTGAAATGTAGAGTTACAGAGAAAGAGAGGGAGAGATAGAGAGAGATCTTCCACCTGCTGTTTCACTCCTCAAATAACCACAACTGCTGGACTGGGCCAGGCCAAAGTCAGGAGCCATAAGTTTCATCCAGGTCTCCCACAAGGGTGTAGGGGCCCAAGGAGTTGGGGCATTTTCCACTGCTTTCCCAGGTACTTTAGAAAGGAATTCGATTGGAAGTGGAATAACCAGGACTCAAACTGGTACCCGTGTGGGATGCAAGTATGTTACAGATGATAGCTTAATCTACTGTGCCACAAAGCCAGCCCCCATTTCTTTTTTTTTAAGATTTGTGTTTTTCAAATTTTTTTAGAAGGCAGAGTAACAGATAGAGAGGGAAAGAGAGAGAGAGAGTTCTTCCATCAGCTAGTTAATTCTCCAAATGGCTGTGGAGGCCAGAGCTGTGCCAAGCTAAAGCCAGGACCCCAGAGCTGCTGCTTCTGGTTTTCCCACATGGGTGCAGGGTCCCAAGCACTTGAACCATCTTCCACTGCTTTTTCAGGTGCATTATCAGGGATCTGGATGCAAAGTGGAGCATCCAGATCTTGAACTGGGATTCTGGCATCACAGGTGGTGGTTTAGACAGCTTTGCCACAACACTGGCCCCTTTTGTGATTCTTATCTATAGAAGAATGATTTGTAAAGAAATTCACCAAGATTCTTATTTAAATTTCAAGGGAATTATGCTGTGGAAATATACGTGTCATGATAGAAAAGGGAGGTGAAAATCTTATGAATATTTTACTTTTTCTTTTTGGAAGCATTTTGTTCTCATTTTAATTGTTTGGGTAATAGTCTCATAGTTGTTTCCCATTACCTGATAGATTTAGAGCTTTGGGAGGATGCCCAGAAAGAAATAAATGAAGAGACAGAGTGTTAATTGATTGCACATATAAGCATAATAACACCAAATTATTAATTTCTGGTCCATGCCAGTTTTTAAGGGAGTGTGGAGTAAAGGCATGCTGTAGCCACATGTGCTGGTCAGTGGGCAGAATAAGCCCCCCCCTTTGCCTCCCACTATTAATTCCTACTGTGTCTTTCTCAACTTGAAACTTCATGCAGACTTGATTTTCTCATTAACTGCAAAACCCTAAGTGTGAATAAGGGGAGGAGAGTGAACAGAATGAAGGAGATCCAGAGACTGGCTTTGATTTCTTCACTAATCTGAACATTCAAGCATAGTTTCAAGTTTAACATGTTCATGTGTCCATTTATCTAATCAACAGACATTATTTGATGTCTTGTTCCATTCTAGACACTGTGTTCATGGTAAGTAATATAGGGATTCACTCATCATTTAAAAAAATATGTATTGCAGCTGATAAGCACTAGAACCTGTTCAAACCAATCATGGTAGACAAGTAAAGACATCAAAGCTCCTGTGTCCACAGAACTCTCATTACGTGTAGGGGAGGATAACAATAAATAAGAAACCAAAACTAATGCACAAATGTTGTCAGGTGCTAGCAAGTGCTCTGATGGAAAGCAGAGATGGATCAAGGGTGAGAATATAGAGATGAGTTTGGGATGAAGAAGTGATGATGTGATTTTTAGTGGTATTGTACTTGAGAAAGATAGCTCTGGTGGTGTGTTTGAGAGGTTGGGTGGTGGTAAGAGTGGGGTCTGGTGATTGGTGTCATTGCAACTGTACAAGGCGGTGGTAGTGTTGGCTATGCTAAGGGAAGAGTAGTAGAGCAGAGGAGAATAAATAAAATATATATCTGTGTGTGTGTGTGTGTGTGTGTAGGTGCATCATGAGAGTGCTTCGAAAAGTTCATGGAAAATGAAAACAAAAGATCAGTTCATTTTGGTGCACACTTTTTTTTAAATTTTAATATTTGGGAGGCCGGCACCGTGGCTCACTTGTTTAATCCTCTGCCTGTGGCTCTGGCATCCACCTGGGCTCCAGGTTCTAGTCCCGGTTGCTCCTCTTCCAGTCCATCTCTCCTGTGGAGGATGGCCCAAGTGCTTGGGCTCCTGCACCCGCACAGGAGACCAGGAGGAAGCACCTGGCTTCGGATCGGCGCAGCACCAGCCATGGAGGCCATTTGAGGGGTGAACCAGTGGAAGGAATACCTTTCTCTCTGTCTCTCTCTCTCACTGTCTATAACTCTGTCAAATAAATAATTTAAAAATTTTTTTAAAATTAATATTTAAAAATTTTTGATAATTTATTTCAAGGGCAGAAATCTCCTATCCACTGGTTCACTCCCCCAAATGTCTGCCAAAGCCAGGGCTGGATGAAGCCAGAAGCTGGGAACTCAATCCGGGTCTCCCAGGTGGATGGTTAGGAGCCAACTACTTAAGCCATAACCTGCTGCCTCTCAGTATGTGTGTTAGCATTGAGAGCAGAGCCAGGCCTGAACCCAGACACTCTGACATAGATTACAGGTGTGTCAAGCAGCATCTTAACCCCTGCACCAAATGTCTGCTCTTGATACAAAAATCTTTGAAGTCATTGCATACAAGGAATCTTCAAAACTTCATAGGAATTGTACATTATGAAAACTCTATGGATTTCAACTATTTCTTTTTTGCAAAATAACCATCTTTTAATTTCATTGTGTGTGAGTGTATTAGGCAGAGAGAAAGGTTTAGTGGAAGTATAAAGAATGTTTAAAAAAATAGGACTCAGTCACTTGTTAAATGTATATTGAGCAGATGCTTAATTCAGGCATTATGCTTAAGACTCAGACATGCAGCACATGTGTGTAGTGCACAGTCTTTACACAGGAAGGTCTGTTACATAGGACCAGCAGGGACTGCTTCTGCAGGGGAGAATACTTAGCAAATTCATGAATTGTGCCTGCCACAATTTATGTATCTTCTCCAAAAAAAGATAATTACTTTTTAGAGTGTGTTAGTAAAGGAAAATGTGTTTCCATTTTGCAGTCATGTTTGTATTACATAGGCTAATCTTCTTTTCCCCATAGGCCACAAGTCTGGTTAGCCCCTTTCTCACTGAAGGCAATAATAAAGCCATCAGACTTTGAGTAAAGAAACAATTGCATTGAGAATGAAGAATGTGAGCTTAGATATAATTCAAAAATTTACTGATTGTTTCCAACCTGCTTTACCCTTTCCAGAATGTATTCACCAATTGCATATACATATGCTCACACATGCAAGTACCAATAAGAACTAATATTTAAAAGTATTTTCTGGTACTGATAAGTGTCACTTCAAAATGCTTTCTTTTCTCTTCCCATTACATTGGATTACTGAGCCGGAGAGTGGAAGGTTTGTCCCTTTCTGACCAGGACACTGATGAGCCTCATGAATTAAAATTTATGTCTTCCCTCATTACTGATGTACCACCTGGTTCTTTTGAATTATCGTACCCACCAAATGGATTTTATAGTCCATTGGGGGCTGTCCATGCTTGTTAAGGTGATATTTCCATCTCTGGTATAGCACAGAATCTCATCTCCCTCTTACTGAGTAATTGCAGTGCCAAATCTGCCATCAACTGTCTTTCGCTTCCTGAAATTTTCTCTAAGTTATGTATCCTCTGTTTCTGAGAAGTCTAAATGATGACATAGTCAAATCATAGAGAATCTGTCGTTTATTTTTAAAGAGTTTTATATTTCAGGGTTTTTTTTAAAGTTTTTTTATTTATTTGAAAGTCAGAGTTACAGAAAGAGGAACATACACACACTAACACATACACACGTGCAGAGAGAGAGAGAGAGAGAGAGAAAAGAGAGATATCTTCCGCAAGCTGATTCACTCCCCAGATGGCCACAACTCTCAGCGCTAGACCAGGCTGAAACTGGAACTTGAACTCCATCCAGGTCTTGCATATGGGTGGCAGGAGTCCAAGCACTAAGGCCATCTTCTGCTGCCTTCCTAGGTACATTAAGCAAGAACCTGGATCAAAAGTGGAGTAGCCCATATTCTAACCTGTGCTCATATGGCAGGCCAGCCTTGCAGGCAGCAGCTTAATCTGCTAAACCACAAGGCCAACCCCTCTTGTTGATTATTTTTACTGTGTATCATCTTCTCACTATAGCAACCTCTGGTGTTGTGATATGTATTTACTACATGGATTAACTCTATTGCTGAGAGATTTTCCCTATTTCTATTCTTATTTTACGAGTTCCCATTGTTTTTTATGTCTGTATTTTTCCTCATTCTATTAAAGTTACTTAGACTCACTCTGCTAGGAGATTTACTGATGTCACCACAGTTAGTTCTTTTAAGACACTCTAAGTAGTTATGTATATTCCTATATTCCTATATACCAATAACGATGCAAGAAGATTGCCCAAAGTGATGCAGGTAACAGGAGAAAAAGTCAGAATTCAGCTAGAGACTATATGAGTCCAAAAGACAGGCTTCGTCTGCCACCATGGAAAGGCATGAATCCCTTCTACTTCTTCTAACCTTTCCTCTAGCATTGTCAGTTTGCCACATCAAACCCCCCTGGGAGAAGAGAACAGCACTACAATATTCACTTCAGGGTCTTTGCAGCAATTTACTTTTAAGTCATGAAGGCAATATGGCAAGATAAAGATAAATTTGAACTAAAGAGATTCAGTTTTGAGTATCCTTCTGGCACCAACCAACTAGTGAGGCCATCTGGGCAAATTCTACTCAAGTGTAAAATGACAAAATACTTGTGGTATCTTGGGGTTGTGGCAAGATTAAAATTAGAGTGCTTAGAGCTTAGAAGTGTAGTCTTCTGGTTTCATTGGGTAATCTGATTTACCCAAAGGCAAACAGTGCCTGAAGTTTCATAGTCCAGATGGTAAGACCCTAATGAGATCACTTGAAAGTTTATTCTAGTCAGATCTTGGGGCATGCCTGTGTTTTTGTTTTTGCTGAGCTGTGTTTATACAAACCAGTTAATATACTTTGTTGAAACTTCTCTTCCTTTAAACTGTACCCAAGTAAAACTTTGTTATTTATAATCCAGAGATTGGACCATATGTCTCCCATGGTTCTAATTCCCAAGGGATCTCAGTGAGACAAGAGATACAAGGTGGCTACTCCTCTGTGGTCAAAATGGCAACATTCAATAAGGAGTAGGCAAGGATTTTGCTTGTGAGACCATAGGCAATCCCATCAAGCAAGGGGAACATGGGGCCTGGAGGTATCATCATACTCTGTCCTCATCTGGCCCGGCACTATCAAGTTGGCCATAAAGCTGACTCCCTCACCAGAAAGAATTCCTGGGTGGAGGTCACACGGAGCAAGAGTAGATTCTGAGAACCAATGTTGAATGATGGAATTCTCTGGGCCTTCTGAGATCTACTGGATGTCTACATCTCAGTGACCCAAGAATGCCAGCAAGTTCTGAGATGGATTGCTAAATGAAAGCCGCCAATGATCCTGAGCAGGGATGCTTTTGTTGATGAGGAAATCAGAGGTTTCTGTTCTCAATACTAGTCGTCAGGGAAGGGTTTGTTAGCACACATAAAATGTACCTCATTTTAATTTAGCAGTTAATGTAGATTCATGTCTACAGAGACTGACACTCTACTTTTTAAATGTATCAAGCTCCAGCCCCTGACTAAAATAGGAAGAAAGAAATCTAGATTCTCCTAGGAGTTTACCTTTTCTTTGTGTCACAAATGTCGCATGAAGAATCATTTTAAATGTATACTCTTGGTAGTGCTTCCTTAAAGTGACTTCAGATTTGGGGTTTGGTTAGGTTTCTGGAAAAAAACAAAGGATTTGTGTGTGTGTGTGTGTGTGCACATGGTGCACACGGGATGACTTTGGTCTTGGTTTGTGATTCTATTAAATGGAAATTCTGAAATTGGCTGGAAGATGACTGGAGAATGTCTATTTCCCAGCAATTGGTGTCATTACTGAACTGTTCTCTGCATTGATCTACATTTTATTGTTTATTCAGCATAAACAGTACTCCTGAGGCTGTACCATATGTGAAGAAATGAATATTCCCTTCATTTATATGGTTATTTGTCTACTAAGGGTGCAATGATTTTTGGGTAATACATAAAATCAAGATCCAGATGGCTTGCCAATACTAAAGATCTACTTTAGGCATATGATTTTCAAGTCTTAACTCATGGCTGCTTTGCCAAATCCAAGGGTGCACTGTTTGTTATCTGCTTCCCAAAATTCCTCCAACCATTCATTTGAAAACAGTATTCTACACTATTCCTGGATGGTGGTTCTGTCACTGCTGTTAGATTTCTGTTATAGCCTGTCTGTAGTGGATTATGAGATATTACTCACTTACCTCATCAGAGTTCCATGAGACTTAGACCATTCATGTTTTGAAACAAAATGTAAAATGAAGGACTTGAGTCATTTAGTTGAAAGTTGGAATAAAATCTGGCATTGCGTAGTTTGCTTCAAGAACAAATTATTGCCGGCTCCGCGGCTCACTAGGCTAATCCTCCGCCTAGCGGCGCCGGCACACCGGGTTCTAGTCCCGGTCGGGGCGCCGGATTCTGTCCCGGTTGCCCCTCTTCCAGGCCAGCCCTCTGCTGTGGCCAGGGAGTGCAGTGGAGGATGGCCCAGGTGCTTGGGCCCTGCACCCCATGGGAGACCAGGAAAAGCACCTGGCTCCTGGCTCCTGCCATCGGATCAGCGCGGTGCGCCGGCCGCAGCGCGCCGGCCGCGGCGGCCATTGGAGGGTGAACCAACGGCAAAAGGAAGACCTTTCTCTCTGTCTCTCTCTGTATCCACTCTGCCTGTCAAAAAAAAAAAAAAAAAAAAAAAAAAAAAAAAAAAAGAACAAATTATTCCAGATGTAGTAGGGCTGATAAATAGACAAACAATACAGTACAGTAAGTATTTTCTTATAGATCCATTGAAGACATGGCACATGTCTCTATATTAGAATCACCTGTGCTTTTTTTTTTAAGATTTATTTATTTATTTGAAAGTAAGAGTTACACAGAGAGGGAAGAGGCAGAGAGAGAGAGGTGGGGGGGGGGTAGTCTTTCAACCACTGATTCACTCCCCAGTTGGCCGCAATGGCCGGAACTACACCGATCTGAAGGCAGGAGCCAGGAGCTTCCTCCAGGTCTCCCATGCAGGTGCAGAGGCCCAAGGACTCAGGCCATCCTCCACTGCCTTCCCAGGCCACAGAAGAGAGCTGGATTGGAAGTGGAGCAGCTGTGTCTTGAACCAGCACCCATATGGGATGCCTGCACTGCAGGCAGCAGCTTTAGCCACTACGCCACAGCACCAGCCCCACCTGTGCTACTTCTAATAAGACCAATTCCTTAGTCCAGACTAGAGGATTTTAATGGGAACCTTTGGTAATGGAGCCTGAGCATTCATATTTTATAATAGATTATTGGGTTGGGGCTGGCATTGTGATACAACAGTTAACCTTCCACCTGTGATGCAGGCATCCCATATGAGTGGCAGTCCAAACCCCTGCTGCTCCATTTCCAATCCAGCTTCCTGTTAATCTGCCTCTGAACTCAGCAGAAGATGGCCAAAGTGCTTTGACCCCTGCCATCCATGCAGGAAATCCAGCTGGAGTCCCAGGCTCCTGGCTTTGGCCTGGTCCAGCCACAGCTGTTATGGCCATTTGGGGAGTGAAGAAGCAGGTAAGAGATTTTCTCTCTCTCTCTCTCTCTCTCTCTCTCTCTCCCTAATCTGCCTTTCAAATAAGTAAATCATTTTTAAAAAACAAAATTCTTGAGTGATTCTAGCATATAACCAAAATTGAATACTGTCATAGAATTGCTATTTTAAGAAGCAGGTGTCATGGCACAGCATTGAGTTGCTTGCATTCCATAGCAGAGTGCCTGGGTTCAAGTCCCCACTCTACTTCTGATCCAGCTTGCTACAGATGCGCACCCTGAGAGGCAGCAGTCCATGGTTCAAGTACTTAGCTCTTTGCCACCCACATGGGATTCCTGAGTTGAGATCCTGGCTTCTATCTTCAGCCTGACCAAATGCTGGATGTCTCAGCAATTTGGGGAGAGAACCAGTAGATGGAAGATACTTTTCTCTGTCTCTCTCTGTCATTTTTCGGTCACTCTGCCTTTCAAATAAAATAAATAAATAAATAAAACTTTTTCAAGTACTATTTCAAGGGACTCAATTATGAGTATCCTTGTCTACCTCCTATTTTATAATATTAGCCTTAGAGAAAATAAGCTGATTCCTTATAAAAAGGCACTGCCTTAAATCAAACATGGAAACAACCTAAAAGTTCAAAGATGGGCAACCACACTATTTCCTATAATATGTTCTTACCTTTTTATGTATATATAAGAATCAATTTCTATTGCTGTGTTTTCATTCTTTTGTAAGAACTGCTGTAATTCCAAGGTTTTTTTTTTTTCTTTCTTTCTTTCTTTTTTTTTTTTTCTGACAGGCAAGTGGACAGTGAGAGAGAGAGAGACAGAGAGAAAGGTCTTCCTTTGCCGTTGGTTCACCCTCCAATGGCCGCCGCGGTCGGCGCGCTGCGGCCGGCGCACCACGCTGATATGATGGCAGGAGCCAGGTACTTACCCTGATCTCCCATGTGGGTGCAGGGCCCAAGTAATTGGGCCATCCTCCACTGCACTCCCTGGCCACAGCAGAGAGCTGGCCTGGAAGAGGGGCAACCGGGACAGAATCCGGCGCCCCGACCGGGACTAGAACCTGGTGTGCCGGCGCCACAAGGCAGAGGATTAGCCTAGTGAGCCGCGGCGCTGGCCTCTTTCTTTCTTTTACATCTTGCATTAGCAGTTAATCCTGCCTTTAGTTCTTTTTGACGATTGCATGGCCACCTGGAAATATAACAGCCTATTACTTGATGAAGATATAAATCAGGGTTTGAAATGTCTCTTGAATCATGAGTTTCTAAAAGACCGAATTCATGTGGTGTGTCCAGTGAAATTAGTGTTAAGGGATACAGGCAGGCCAATTCTTCTTCATGCTATAGTGTGAGCAACACCTATGTAGAGCTCTGTACTTCAAGCAGACTCCTCCTCATCTGATCCTCATGTAGCATGGGAAGGGGTGGGGACTACCATCATACCCATTTTATAGATGAGAAAACTGAAGGTCAAGATTGGTTAATGTTTTTTCCAGTGAAATTTTACTACGCTGTTACCTATAAATGCTTCTGTAGCTGGGGTATTTATATATATTGAGACATTTGATCATTTATAGATAAGCTCCTATGTTTTATGGGTTAACTCTGTACCCAGACTACTCTATCCTTCCCTGACTAATCTAATGTTGCTTAATAGTTTTTCTGTTTTTCCAGGCACATAAAGATAACCACTTGCTTATGTCACTTCCAATTTACTATCAGTATGCACATTCTTTCTTTATTCTGATTAAAAAAATTTATTTATTTATTTGAAAATCAGAATTACAGAGAGAGGCAGAGAGTTAGAGGGAAAGATCTCCCATCTACTGGTTCACTCCCAAATGACCACGGCAGTTGGGGCTGGGCTAGGCTGAAGCCAGGAGCCAGGAGCTTCTTCCAGGTCTCTCACATGCAGGAACCCAAGCACCTGGGTCATCTGCTGCTGCTTTTCCCAGGCTATTAGCAAGAAGCTGGATTGGAAGTGGAGCAAATGGGACATGAACCAATACCCATAAGGAAAGCCAGTGTTGCAAGAGGCAACTTTACCTAGTATGCCACAACACCAGGCCCTGTTCATCCTGTTTATAGTGATCATTACTTTCAGTATTTCATCCCTGAAATCACAAGTGATTGAATTAATGATTAGAGTGATCATTACTCTCAGGATCACCAGTACTTAAATTACACTAGTAATAATGTATATTTTTTACTTGGTACTAACTTTAAAAGGATACATATAAATGATTCAGTTCCAAATGATACCGGTTTTTTTGAGAAAGAGAAATTTTCTTGTGTGTATGTTGCTTATATATCTGTTTGAAAGACATGGACACCTGTAGAATGCAATACTAACACGTATCCAACTCTTACAGCTCAACAAAAACAAAAAGACAAGCCACCCAATTAAAATGTTGGCATCAAAACCTCAAAAGATACTATTTCATACCTACTAGGATAGCTATAATTTAAAAACAAACAGAAACAAAATGGAAATTAATAAGTGTTGTTTAGGATGAATACAAATTGGAATCCTCAGGTATTTCACCACTGTGGAAAACAGTTTGGCCATCCCTTAAACAGTTAAATGTAGAATTATCATGTGCCCTAATAATTCCACTTCTAGGTATATACCTCAAGGTATTACTGATTAATAAATATGTGATTTCTTTTGGGGTAATAAACATATTTGTCACAAGATAGAGGAGAATGTCTTACAAAATTGCAAATATACTAAATGCCACTGAATTACATAGTTTAAAAAGAATTCCTGGGAGTGGCGTTTGGTACAGCAGTTAAGACACTGCTTGAGATTTCTGCATCCCATATAGGAGTGCCTAGTTTAAAACCCGGCAATGATTTTGATTCCAGGTCCTTTGTAATTTTCACACTGACGGACAGCAGATGGTGGTGCAAGTATTTGGGTCACAACCATACACATGGGAGGCACAGATTGAATTCCAGGTCCCCGGCTTTGGACTGTTCCAGCTCTGGCTGCTGCAAGAATTTGGGGTGTGAACTAGGGGATGGAAGATTTCTTTCCATCTCTTTCTCTGTCTCTCTTTTAAGTAAGTTGAAAATAAGTAAATAAATTTTGAAATAAAAAAATGATCAAAAGTCTGGGGAAAACTCAATAAAATGATGAGTTCTATAATATGAATTTCAATTTTATTAAATAATGACAGGATGCACATATGATCTCAACAGTTAAAATAATATATATATTGAGAATTTTTCTAAATAGAGTTGAGTATAGTTTTTGAAAGTATGTTTAATATTTTTCAAAGTATTTTCTACTTCCCCTTTTTCTGTGATGAATTGTACTAATGGATTAACTCATTTGGACCAAAGTTGCAATCCTGTCATAAGACCTCCCTTGTGTTTTGCTGCAAATTATTGGGTAATGTTTAAGTTTTTGTTGTTGTTGTTTTTTCATTTATTGCTGTTTGTTTTGGGGGATATGAGGAGTGGAGGAAGGAGCTGTATAAGAGAAAGGAAGTGGTTATATTTTTTGACTTTTCCTTTCTTTTCTTTTCTTTCCTTCCCCCCTTCCTCCCTCCCTTCCTCCCTCCCTTCCACTAAGCAGCTTTCTTCTCTGATTCCTCCACGGTCACTTGAAAAATTTTTTTTTCAATGTCCATTCAATGAATTTTTTTTAAACATAATTTTGTAGCCAATGTACATATTTTTTTTTATTTTTTTATTTTTTTGCCAGGCAGAGTTATAGACAGTGAGAGAGAGACAGAGAGACAGTTGGTTCACTCCCCTAATGGCCGCTACGGCCGGTACTGAGCTGAGCTGAAGCCAGGAGCCGGTGCTTCCTCCCGGTCTCCCATGTGGGTGAAGGGGCCCAAGTACTTGGGCCATCCTCCACTGCCTTCCCGGGCCACAGCAGAGAGCTGGACTGGAAGAGGAGCAACCGGGACTAGTACCCAGCGCCACAACTGGGACTAGAACCCAGGGTGCTGGCGCCACAGGCGGAAGATTAGTCAAGTGAGCCATGACGCCAGCCCAGCATACATATGAATTAATATAATTTTACCAGCACTCCACAAACCCTCCCTTGCCCATGCCGCTCACCACCCCACTCCTAGGGGTAACCTCTATTATTACTTCTACCACCATATGTTAGTTTTGCCCATTTTTGTACTTCATATAAGTTGAATTATATACAAAATTTCTTTGCATATAATTTTCTGTTGACATAAAGAGATCCGTTCATATTATTTTTTATCATTGTTATTGTTGTATAATATCCTGTTACGTGAGTTGTGAAAATACCACAATATATTTATTCAATCTTCTGTGAATAAATATATTGGGTAGTTTTTGGCTATGAATAATTCTATTCTATACATGCTAGCATATGTGTTTCTTTACAGTCTAAATGCATTTCTCTTGAGCAGAAACCTAGAAATATAATTGCTGAGTCATGGAGTATGAGTTTATTCAGGTATGGTGGAGACTGCAAAATATTTTTCAAAATGACTGGACAAATTTCTATTCCTGCCAGCATTCCATAAGAGCTCCAATTGCAAACTATAGAAATGATCCCTGTAAGTATGGCAGTTTTAATTTGTACTTCTGGCATAACTTAAAAAGTTGAATACCTCTTCGTGTACATATTGGTCATTTGGATAACTTTTTCTGTGAAGTTCTATTAAATCATTTGGTCAAATTTTCTATTGATTTGTCTGAGTTTTTTTTTTTTTTTTGTATCGACTTTCAGAGTTCTTTATGCATTTTGATTATGAATTATACTGAATGTTTCGTTATAAATGTATTATGAATAAATTCTCCCTGTGTATAGGTTGCCATTTTATCTTCTTTTCAATGGAACTATCTATTATTTTTGCCCTTCTGCTATTGCTTTTATTCTGGGTCAATTTCTCATTTCATCTAAGTTTTGGAAGCATCAATATAGATTTAATCAAGAGAGTCTCATTATGCTTCTTGTACATTTTCAATGTCTTACATTTCAGTGAATAGGTCTCCATTCTTAATTCTAACTGAATTTTTGTTTGTTTTCTCTTATTTTATTGTCTAGGTTAACTACTATTGTATGGGACTTTTTTTCTCTTGCAAAAACAGCAGTCTTTGGAGTTACTTGTTTTGTAGTTTATAATTTATTAATTTTGTCTGTTATCTTTATTAATACATTCCTTTTGTTTCCCTTAATTGCATTTGGTTGCTCTGATTTCTTGAGTTGAATAATTAATCCTTGTATTTTTGTTCTTTTGAAAATTATGTAGGAATTTAATTATATAAATATTCTTTCAAATACGACTTTCTTCATATCCCTCAGATATAATTCATAATGTTTCCATAATTACTATTTTATAAAGTAAATATTTGTTTTAAAAAGGTGAGGTAGGAAGAACGAGTTAGAAAAACAAATCTCCAGTTCATGTATGTTGTCTCAGAACATTTTTCTCTTCAGATTCACCAACTCCTCTGTCATGTGCAATGTCTTCATTCATTTAGGTTCTGTCTTTTTAATTATCAGGTGTGCATAGCTTTCTAGTAAGGTTAGCAAATGCACAGGCATTTTGTACAGTGGGTTAGCATTATTCATCTGTATATAGCTGCCCCTTATCCATCTTTTGTCTTCCCACTTTCTGCCCTGAAATTCCTGAAGAGATGATACATGCCAACCATTGGAGTGGTGGTCTTCTGTATGTTTTCTTATCCCCAAGCAAATGGACCCTGTGATGTTCCTGCATCATGTATAAGGGATTCTGGGTGAGGGATTGCTGTTTGATCTTCCAGGTCACACTATCTGTTTCTGAAAAACTCTGGATCCTGCATGAACTCTGTAGAAATACAGATCTGCTATAGTAAATCTTTCTTGGTTTCATGCTATCGTAGTGTGCATACATTACTGTGACAGAACACCACAGACTGGGTAATTTATAGGAAGCAGAAAATAATTTTCTCACAGCTCTGGGGGCTAAAAGACCAAGGTCAAGGCACTAGTAAGATCAGTTGTTTATGATGGCTGCTCTCTGTTTCTGCGATGGCTCTTTGAATGCTCTTGGAGAGAAGGAAAGCTGTGCCTCCTATCACAGAAAGTGGAAGGGCACAAAGGGATTATCTCCCTCATCCAGACCTTTTATGTGGACACCTAATTCCACTCACCAGGGAGGAATCTCCATGACCAAATCACTCCTTAAGGTTCCCGCCTGTTCATTATCATCACATTGGCCATTACATTTCAACATATCAATTTTGGAGGTGACAAAAATACTCAAACTATAGCAGCTCCCCCATCTGCATCTATGAGATATATTTTACATGTTTTATTTGAAATTGTGACTGCTTGTTTCACAGTGTCTGAGTTTCCTTCTCTGCTGTTCAGTGGCCTTACACATTTTTATTGGCTCTATGGAGAGCAGCTAAAAATTGGTCTCCATCCCATCATCTCCAGCCTGACTACTGTCATGCAGTACTTCTACAAGTAATTTTTTAGTAGTGTTGCTTCTATCAGAAAACATAATTATTTGAACTAATGATTTTAGAAGCTTTATTGTATTTCTACCTGTTACATTATTATTTAATGAAATAATATCTCTTCTCTCTCTCTCTCTCTCTCTCTCTTCTAAGGAAACCATTTATGTAAATCTTCCCCCTGAAGAACCCAGAAGAAACCCCAGTTTTTATAAGCCCTTCCTAGCACCCACTTACTGAAACATCCCACTGTACCTTGTGGTTTTATTCTTTTATTTTCAATGAGTTAATAAACTCGTTTTTTCTTCTGGTTGCTATGATCTGCATATGATTTGAGCATGTCTCTCAAAAGCTCATGTACTAGAAGCTTGGTCTGCCATGTCGGGATGTGAGGGTGGTGGGGCCTTTAAGACATGGAACCAGCCGGCGCCGCGGCTCACTAGGCTAATCCTCCACCTAGCAGCGCCGGCACACCGGGTTCTAGTCCCGGTAAGGGCGCCGGATTCTTTCCCAGTTGCCCCTCTTCCAGGCCAGCTCTCTGCTGTGGCCCGGGAAGGCAGTGGAGGATGGCCCAAGTGCTTGGGCCCTGCACCCCATGGGAGACCAGGATAAGTACCTGGCTCCTGCCATCGGATCAGCGTGGTGCGCCGGCCGCAGTGCGCAAGCCATGGCGGCCATTGGAGGGTGAACCAACAGCAAAAGGAAGACCTTTCTGTCTGTCTCTCTCTCTCACTATCCACTCTGCCTGTCAAAAAAAAAAAAAAAAAAAAAGACGTGGAACCTAGTGGACGATAGTCCCAGGGACAAGATCTTCAGAAGAGATTAATGCTGGTCTAGTGGATTATTACAAGCGAGACCAGCCCACTTATCTAGCTCTTCTACAACCTGCTGTTTGTCTTTTCACTTTTCCTCTATGTAGTCATATAACCAGGGGAGCCCTTACCTGAGCTGAACAGATACTTGTGCTATGCTCTTGAATCCCAGTAACTATAAGCTGAATGAACCTCCTTTCTTTGTACAGTACAGTTTCAGGTATTACATTATAGCAGTATAAATCTGATTAATATACTAGTATGTGTGTTTCTGGTGCTTCTTGGCTATAGGATAGTTATAAGTAATATATATTTCTGTAATTCATTAATATATTCATATTATTTATGGAGGTAATATCATTTACTGTAAACTAAAGAAATGAATAATAGTTATAATTTATATACTTAATAAGAAAGTTAACTATAGTAATAATAATACATAAAGTTTGCAGAATACTTTGACATAGAATATGTGTTTTAGTTTCTAACATTTCTTTTTTTTTAAAAGATTTGTTTATTTATTTGAAATCAGAGTTACACAGAGAGTGGAGAAGAAGAGAGAAAGAAGTCTTCCATTTGCTAGTTCACTCCCCATTGGCTGCAATGGCTGGAGCTGCGCCTATCCAAAGTCAGGAGCCAGGAGCTTCCTCCTGGTCCCCCATGTGGGCACAGGGGCCCAAGGACGTGGGCCATCTTCTACTGCTTTCTCAGGCCATAGCAGAGAGCTGGATCAGAAGTGAGCAGACAGGACTTGAACTGGCACCCATATGGGATGCCAGCATTGCAGGCAGCAGCTTTACCTGCTGTGCCACAGTTTCGACCCTTAACATTTCAATAAATATTTTCCCTTACCTGTATGAAAGTTTAAGCTCAATAATATTAATTGACAGTTACTATGCTAAGTAATTAATCTATAATTTGCATTATAAAGTTGATACTACTAAAACAGCAACCAGTCATGATGAGTAACCAGTGAGGAAACTGAGACTGAAAAAGTTTGAGTATATCTGGAGGTTACATAGTTAGGAAGTGCCAGGCTCAAGCTTGTCTCTGTATCATTTTGAGTGCTACATTCATATTCAGATGCTGAAAGAAGAATGTCCCAAACAAAAAGAAAGAGAATACACTTTTGCATATTTGGAACACATTTACTATTGCTTACGTATATCGTGAGTGAGAGAGAAGCTGGAGATGGGCTTGGAAAAGTGAGCAAGGCAAGCAGTATGTGTGTCTGTATGTGTGGGGGGTGGGGGTGGGGGGGTATGTGCAAGCATGTGTGTGATGGGAGTAATTGGATAACATTATAAATAAAATGAAAAGCTACTGAAGACTTACAAAGGAGAATGCCATGTAAAATTGTGTGACTCTCAAATGCTGCTCTGACTACAAAGTAGAAAATGGATTTGAGGCGAGCAACACCAGCGATAAGGAGACCAATTAGGAGGGTATTGTAGAGCTCTGGGGGAAATTATGTTGCCTTGAATGACAGTGCTGACAGCAACAATGGAAAGAAGTAGATAAATTTGAGAGATTTATGAGGTGTGTTCCATGGAATTCAGTTATTGATTGGATGTAGGGGGTGACAGAGTGAGTGGAGCCAAGGATAACTACTAAACATCAGCCTTGAGCAATTATTGGGATAGTGATAAGTGAACTGAATTTGTTAGATGAGAAGATTTTATCTTTGGACATGCTCATTTTCAGAATCTCCTCTATGTATGCATCTAGTTAGATAATTCGATATTCATGCCTAGGACTCAGGAGATGTGTGTGTGTGTATGTGTGTGCATGCATGCTAATCATCTGCATGTATTTGCCAACTGATGCCATTGGACTAGGAGAGGCTGTTCTGTGAAGTGTCATAGAGTGAGAAACAATGAAGAACAAGCTGCAAGGTTTTGAGAAACATTGATATTTAATGGAAAAGCACAGGAAGCAAGGCATGTTTATATCAAGAAGAGCTGCCAGACTGGCTGATGCCATGGAAACAGGAAGCAGGGGTGGTTCAAGCTCAGTCAGAAAGCCAAATAAGAATGCAGGATGCCATTGGAGTTGGTCCAGACACTGAAAGGTGTTGAAACATCTTCCTTTTCTTTTACTTTTTCCATGAAATCAAGGGGAATCTAAAGTTTTTTCATAGATCTCCTTCCCTTTTCCTACTTCATCATGTTTTCCTCAGTCATTTGTTTTTATTTCCTGTTCTGCCAATATGCTGGTGCCATCCAAGAGAATTCACCCCAATTTCTTTCAGACCTGGAAGCCAGTGGCAAAGATTTATTGTGTATCTCTGATAGATTTCATGTGTATGTGTATATTATATATATATAAATATACAATATAGATTATATGTGTGTGTGTATAAATACATGCGTATGGGGAGAAATGGAGAGAGGGAGAGGGAGGGAGAGAGAGAGAGAGAGAGAATGAATGAATGAGTTTGTTTCCATCTACTTTAAAGCCAGGGAAACAGAGAGAGACACAGAGATCTTTCAGTCTGCTGGTTCATTCCCCAGGTGTACACAGCAGCCAGGGCTGACAGAAGCAGACTAGCCATAATGTCAAATGGTACTCTGATAGAGGATGTGGGCATCACAATTGGGAACTTAACCTATGCAAATACAATGACCCTGGTAGATGTTTCTGAAAGATCAAATCTTCACTATAAAAAATGTAGCTTTGGGGCTGCTGTTATGGTACAGTGGGTTAAACCACTGTCTGCCAAGCCTGCATCCTATATGAGCCCCAGTTTGAGTCCTGGCTGTTCAACTTCCAATCTAGTT
The DNA here is from genome assembly GCF_964237555.1 of Oryctolagus cuniculus. Classification (NCBI taxonomy): domain Eukaryota; kingdom Metazoa; phylum Chordata; class Mammalia; order Lagomorpha; family Leporidae; genus Oryctolagus; species Oryctolagus cuniculus. The sequence goes on along the minus strand of NC_091435.1, from coordinate 72,934,941 downwards.
CTCTGCTGATATGCCTGGGAAAGCAGCAGGAAGATCCAAGGACTTGGGTCCCTGCCACCCATGTGGGAGACCCAGGTGGAGTTTCTGGCTACTAACTTTGGCCTGGACCAGCCCTAAATTTGCAGTTTTGGAGGAGTGAACCAGTAGAAGGAAGACCTCCAACCCACCCCTCGGTCTGTCTTCCTTTCCATCTCCCTCTTTACCTCCCTGTCTGTCCCTCTGTCTGTTACTCATCCTTTCAAATATATAAAATTTTTTAAAATGCATCTTTCTCTTGTTAATATTGGCCAAATTATGCAGTATTACTTCAATGAGTTTATATGCTAAAAACTTGTATCTTTTACTCTGTCTTACCAATGATACTTTCCTCACTAAAGACAAAGTAGACAGAAGGAAAAAAAAGAGAAAGCTGTCTTGCCACTCTGTATACATAAGTATATGGAGAGATTGGAGAGGACATGGACATTACGGGTAGAGAAGCCTGTTTCTTTGGCACATAGCAGTATACTGCCCAGATGTTATCCCATATTCCTATCTAATCCCATGAAATTTCCAAGTACGTATTTCAAATGCTGCTTTCAAATAAATATTCAATCTATGTTTCATTTCAGGTTAAGAAAATGTATTATTACTTAATTTGCATTGCAAAATTTTGTTCCCAAAAGGCAGATTATCTAACTTCTAGTTTAACTTTGTAAGCACTCAAGTTTAACAAACATTCTACACAGTGATGATTTTTAATAAAAACAAGGGGACTATTGATACTGTTGTCTTTCCAGACCTATGCTCCCTCCTTTTTTTCCTTTTGCTTTATCTAAACTCATGTTCCTTAGTCAATCTGAAAGCTTGTGTATAGAAGGAGGCAGGATTACTTCTCATTTTATTTTTCCACCTCATTTCCATATTTTTCCTCTACCTACTCAGTGTCAAGAGCAAAGAAAGAAAAAAAAAAACAGAGAACTTTTTTATGTATTTAAAAAAAAAAACCTTAGAAATGATACCATCTCTATCATTTCACTTCTCACTTTTTAAATTATAAACTAAAATAAAAGTTGTCATGTTGATAAAAAGCTTCCATGGCTGCTGCGTGCTGCTTCCTGGTGATTAGGTGTGAGAAGGTGGCCTTTCTCAGTTTAGATAAAAAATATGCAAATGATGATATTTAAATCAGAAGTGACAGTGTTGTAGAGGAGGAAGGGGCGCATTTATTCTCTCCCCTCCCCACTTTTCTCTTTTGCGTGGATATCTATGGACAAGTTTGCAACTTCTTGGAAGAGGAGTTGAAGACAGGCAGAATTTATATACACCTACACACCAATTCTCTGCCTTGGAAAGAAAACTTTCCTGACCTGGTTCAAATATTCTAAATTGTCCCTTCTTTATTCGGTTGATCCACTAGGCTTTGTGACTTTTCTGACCTGTTTTGAGAACTGGTTATCAGCCAACCTTTATGTTAGGCATTTAAATATACATTCCCATTTAATCCATAAATTTTCATTTAATCCAACAATAACCCTCCAAAGGAAGTATCATTATCCTCATTTTCACACATGTAAAAACAGAAATGTGGTAATAGAACATATCCCTTCCTAACATATCCAAGATCACTGACTAAAGAGTGAGACATGTAGGACTGGATTTGATTCTAAATTAGGTATGATTGTTGCCAAGAAGGAAAGTGATAGATATGCCCAGAGGCAAAACTAAACAATGTCCAAAGTCTTTGTGCATGAACCTGTGTGTGAGCGTAGCTGAAGACTAAAAACCATCATCATGTTTCTTTTGATGACTCCCAATGATCAGTGTGGCTATTATCCTGAAGTAGGGCCCCGCTGGTTAGAGACTGGAGATAACTTGCACACAAAGAGACACTGCAGTCACTCATGAACTTGGTTCTGAACTTAGAATTCCCATCATGTCCTCTGACGTATTTGATGTCACAGTCAATGTAATTTGTCACCCAGTAAACTGATGCAATCATAAATTCGGATATGTATATGGACCAGGAATTGGGGGTTTCTTTGTGTAAATAGGAATCTAGGAGCTGTGCCTTTACAAATACTATGAATGTTTTGAAATGTGATGGGTAAGGGAGGAGAGTGTGAATGTGGTTTACTGCAGACCTTGGCTGGATGTGATGTGTGAATTTGTCTGCATGTATCCAGAAGAGTGTTTCTCCGCATGAAAAGAGGCTGAAGGAAGAACTGGAAAATTGGAATGGATAAATTTTTCTAAATAGCTGTACTTGTTGAGTGAAAGTCAGCCAGACTACTCAAATTCTAAAGTCACGTTTTAGGATGCATTTAGTCTTAAAGCAACACAGAATGGAATTCTAAGAACAGTTCAGCCCCAGAATACAAATAATATCCCTGAGAAATGCTAGGGTCAAATTCCATCCCTGCTGGACTCAGAAGCTTAGGCATACTAACTCATTTCCTCACTAGGAAAACGAATACAGGCTGAGCTTCCCTAATACAAAATTGCAGGACCCAAAGTGCTCCAACATCTAAAACGTTGAGCATGAAGCAACACAGATAGAAAATTCCACACCTGACTTCACGTGACAGGTCACAGCCCTAATTTAGGCACAACAAAAATAGGGTATAAAATTATCTTTAGGCTATGTACATATAAAGTATATGTCAAATATCATTGAGTTCTGTGTTCAAACTTGAGTCCTGTCCCCAAGATAACTGATTGTACATATGCAAACATTCCAAAATGCAGAAAATCTTAAATGCTTCTGGTCCCAAGCATTTTGAACACAAGATATTCACCTGTACTGTATGACTGGGATTTATTTCACTAAGCTCCTGATACTTCAAAATGAAATAGTAAGTTCAAAATTTAGGAAAAAGAAACATGTGTAGTCGAAGATTCTGGTGTTTGTTTCCTTGAGCAAGTGGCTGAATAACTGCAACATGGATCCTTTTGGTGGCTCCTGAGAAGGCTACCTGTCCTGCTCATATTTCATGGCCTTATTATGCAGCAGCTTCTGATGCAACTGTCTTTTGTGACTTTTTTTCTTATAAATATGTTTAATCCTTCAAATGGAGAAAGGTAGGCATCTACCTCTGTAGTTTAAAGGAAAATATTTGAGGAGAATTGGACATCTGTGCCTTTCATTTTAGCCATGTGGAATAGACAAAACAAGGAAGAGACAGGAGATACGGGGAGCTGGCCCGATGCCTACTGTGAAGACCATGGGAACCCCAGCAGCTTCCTCTAGAGACAACACATCTCTTTATTCTTTCATCAAAGAGAATTCATCATGTTGAAAGTCTAAACTCCTTTACTGAGAGAGAGACCTGATGGCATTTTTTTTTGTCTCTCATCACTCACTACTGTTTGATCTATGAGCTTTTTGAGAGGTATGTAGCATGAGACCAAGAACCTGGTATCACGTTCACCCCTACCTCCCCCTTCCTCTCCCTCCACCCAGACTCGATGGGAAGAATAAGAATGAGGCCTTGTGAATTTGGAATATGATTCAGCAGCTTTTATATGCTGGAGAAATTGGTAGTAGTCATCGCATAGTAAGTACAGTTTCATGTTACAGGCCTTAGCTGCTCTGCAAGATACAAATGAGATGTTATATTGGACAAGCGCTGACCCAGAAGCTACTCAGCATATCTCTAAGGCTTGTCCAAACAACAGGTAATCATTCTGAAGACTCCTGGGGCAACAGGGTTACACAGCTGCTCTGGAACTTGTTTTCCTTAAAATTCATTTGAGTACAAATAAAAAAAAATTTCTAGATTCATAAATAGACTTACCCTTAACCCAAAGTTGTTAGGAATCACCAGTCCTGTAATTCCTCGGGCACCTAAGTCTCGACCACATCTTCCCTTGGCTGTGGTATGTCTCACCCTGCATAAGCAAATGTTTATTCTGACAACAATAGATATACTGCCATGTTATTCTGGCACCCAACACTCAGAGTTGTTATCAGTTCCATAGGTTTAAGGCCATGGTTCCCAGTAGGAATGTTTTCCCTTCAGGTGCCAGAGACCCCATGGGAGTCCCCTGGCTTCTTGCACTTCTGACTGGCTACACCTCTAAGGGATCCCAGGACTCTTCAGATTTGGTAATCACTATAACAACATAGAGACCTCAGGAAAGCACTACAGTTAAAACTAGAGTGTTGTTATGAAGGCTACAAATCAGAATCAGCAAAATAAAGAGATACACAGGGCCATGTTTGGGAGCAGCTGGAACACAGTGTTTCTGTGCCCACTCCTTGTGGCATCAGGGCATGTCACCCTGGTGGCACTTCAGTGTGTCCACCAGGAAGCTCTGCTGGGCCTCAGGGTCTGGAGTCTAGCCTGATTTTGTTATATAATATAATGAATTGAACCCGATCACCAGTCCACTTTCTATTTCCCAGGGCCCCTGCTCACTCCTTTGCTCTTTTTATTTTTTTTTTTTTTTAAGATTCACTTATTTATTTATTTGAAAGTCAAATTACAGAGAGGCAGAGGCAGAAGCAGAGAGGTCTTCCATCTGCTGGTTCACTCCCCAAATGGTTGCAATGGCAAGAGCTGGGCCAATCTGAAGCCAAGAGCCAGGAGTTTCTTCTGGGTCTCCCACACAGATGCAGGGGCCCAAGCACTTGGGCCATCTTCTACTGCTTTCTCAGGCTATAGCAGAGAGCTGATCAGAAGTGGAGCAGGTGGGACTCAAACTGGTGCCCACGTAGAATGCCGGCAGTGCAGGTGACGGCTTTACTTGCAAACTGTGGGGCTGGCCCTGGCCCCTGCTCTCTTGATGGTTGGTGTTTTGGTCCCCATGCTGAAAGCATGCAGGAGCTCATCATGAATCTCATCAGTGTAAAACTCAGGGTTCTCATCCAAATGTATTCTCTCAGGATTTTCCAAGAGTTTTAGAAGCTTGTGCCAGGAACACAGGAGAAATATCAAATTTTTTCACATATAACAATGTTGGATCTGAGTGAATCACAAATACTGTGTTGTGATAAGAACATTGTTATTTTACATGAGAACCTGTAGTCCTAGATGGACTACACACTTTCATCTTGGTCACCAATCCCATGTGGCAGGAATGGGGAGCGTGGCTGGCTGCTGTGTCCTGACTCCTCATGTCTCTCACTGTGTTAGCTTCCTGGGAAGCATCTCTCTGAAGCGTTCTCTCTCTCCTGTGTATTTGGAGATGGCTAACTTTGGAACTTAACGTAAGAAAATTCAACATGGGATGGGGCTGTCTCTTCCTTTCTGCCTTCCTGTGCGGTAGCCTGAAGCTCCTTTATGGAGAGATGGCTTCTTAAGGGTAAACATTTTGAGAGGAGTAGGGATTCTGACACCTATGTGATAATGTGTTTTAGAAAAGGATATCCCAGCTATTTTGTGAGACAAGTTAAATTTTTGAATGACTCTTGATAGTTGTTGTAATTTCCCATTATGCACGATTCTTATTCAAACCAGGAATTCCTATAGGTAACACTACATAAGGGTTTTATTTTTAAGTGGATGTATAGAAAATGGCTGGCCCTTGATATGTACCTTTCAGAGTCATTTCATCTTTTCCTTCATTTCAAGGGTAAAAGATCCACATTTGCATTTTCTGAGAATCTTTCAATCTATATTCCAAATGCCTAGAAGAAAATGGCAGTCAGCTTACCCATTCTAGAGTAATCTCTGGTCCTAAATAAGAAAACCATCTTGCTCTCTGTGCTGATTCAACTGCAGGAGACACTTAGCCAGCCTCGGTGTTTGTGTTCACAAACACATGTGGCCATATTTACACATTGGCAGGATTCGAAGTTCCGAGTGATCATTTGTGCTTGAAGATAATTGTGGCTTGTATTCAAGGTCTATTTTGGCTTGATTTCAATTGTTTCTACTTGCCTGCCCTCATTCAGACACTAAGTCTTCTTAGTTCTCCTCATTACCCATTCATTTTTCCCTCTAGTTTCCATCATATTTAAAGTAAAGAAGAGATTTTAGCTTTTAATATTATTAAAACATCAAAATCTTGGCTCTTGGTCATTCTACATAATACTATTTTTTGTTTTGTTTCATGTCACAAATTATATCATTACTTCACAAATATCTTTCTTGATTTCCTATTGTCCTTCATTTTTAGTTTGATATTTACAGTCTCTCATAGCACAATTTCTTTCTAATATTATAGCATTCCTTCCATGGATACTTAGTCTGCTTCCGAATAGTCCTATAGCATGTCTCCCCCTGTATCCTTGTCTTCGTTTTGCCAGTTGCCTTTGTTATTTCCACTGCCGAAAGTTACATCTCTTCATTGATAAAGCTTCACCATCGTCAGGATACAGCTCAAATGCCACCTCTGCCATCAAACCATTCACTCTGTCCACATGATCTTCCTTTCTCCTTTTCATGGTCAACAGACTTTGCTGGTGAACCAGCACACGTTAGGCACAGCGTTAGTTGCTGGGAACACAACGATGAATAATATAGTAGTGGGAACCGACTGCCTTGAAGGATGGTAAGGCCCGTGGAGAGAAGATAAGAGGTACAGCAAAGCATGAGGAGCGCTGCAAAGGAGGAAGCTCCGGGTTCTGTGGGGTTGCATTAAAACAGGAACTTGGCCAAGTCTTGAGCAATGAAGGAAAATTCTAAGAAAAAGAGCCATCTGTGCCAGAATTGAATTACAGTTTCCCACACTTTAGGATGAAGAATGAGGAAGAAGGAAGAAAGCTTTGTATAGTTGGAAATCATATATTGAGGCACAATGAGAAGCACAGTCACATTATATATGGGAAATTTACAGAATTTCCAAATAATCTGGGTATAGAATGAATCATAGAATTGATAAAGGCTGATAATGGGGATGGGTTAATTTCAGTTGTTATCAAACTCCAGTAGGGAAGATTATCCAATAGAAAATTGAATTTGCAGGCCAAGAAGAAGAGAGGTTAAAAACTTTAGATTTGAGAATCTTCAGTATATTCTTACTCATTAACAGAATATCACTCAAGAGGAATATGAGCAAGTGAGGAAGGATTTAAAAAAAAAAAACCTTAAAGAATATACCAGTGTTTAAGGAATGGTCAGGTAGACTAAGTAGGAATGATCAGAGAGTGTGAAGAAAAAAAATTATAATATTCTGATAATAAACCAGCAAGAAATCAAGCAAGATTGATCAACAGAGAAGTCATAAATAAAGAATGAGATGTGCCCAGAGAATGTAGCCAAAATGAAAGCATTTTTGGTAGACCGATGGGGACAGAGCATGCTTGTCTTGTGTTGAGATGTGAGTGGGATGTTTGATGGTAAGAACTCTTTCTAGGCCGGCGCCGCGGCTCACTAGGCTAATCCTCCGCCTAGCGGCGCCGGCACACCGGGTTCTAGTCCCGGTCGGGGCGCCGGATTCTGTCCCGGTTGCCCCTCTTCCAGGCCAGCCCTCTGCTGTGGCCCGGGAGTGCAGTGGAGGATGGCCCAGGTGCTTGGGCCCTGCACCCCATGGGAGACCAGGAAAAGCACCTGGATCCTGGCTCCTGCCATCGGATCGGTGCGGTGCGCCGGCCGCAGCGCGCCGGCCGCGGCGGCCATTGGAGGGTGAACCAACGGCAAAAGGAAGACCTTTCTCTCTATATCTCTCTCTCTCACTGTCCACTCTGCCTGTCAAAAAAAAAAAAAAAAAAAAAAAAAAAAAGAACTCTTTCTAGATGAATGGTTATGAAGGGGTGAAAAGGAGGGCATTGGTAGCTTAAGGTAACTGTGGCTTGAGAGAAGGGTGTTTTAAATTATGAAATAGATAATACACTGACATAGTACCAATAAAGTTTCAGAGAAGGATTAAAAATTAAAAATACAGAAAAGAGGGAAAATTATTATTAAGTTAGTCCATGAGAAGAAAACAAAGTATAGCAAGGGATTAACCTTAGACAAGAGACTAATTACTAATTTGTAGTAACAGGAGACTCGGAAAGTTAGATATGGATTTCCAGTAATGTACAGGTTTGCAGGGCAGCCAGTTGGAGAATTCCTGCCTTATAAGTACACATCTCCATTATATTTTACTTGTGACAGTTTTTTAAGTACTTATCACATCATCTCATAGAAATTGATGAGTTTTTATTTCAACCAGACATATATATATATATGCACATGTATGTATGTATATATCAGTGCTATTTATTCAAAACATAATTAAGCCACAATGTGATCCCCAAATATAATTCTGTTTTTCTAATAGCCACATTAAGTGAAAAAAAGAAAAGTAAAATGATATGTAGTATTTATAATATGTAATATATTTCATTTAAGCAATATATAATCAAAACAAAAATTATTGACATATTTCACATTCTTTTTACTTACACTGAGTCTTTGAAACTTAATGTGTCTATAACACTTGTAGTACATCTCAACATATGCCAGTAACATTTCAAGAACTCAGTAACCACATTTGACTAGTGACCCTATATTGGACAGTACAGAAACAGATGGTAAGTACCACAAGAGCAGATATTACTTTTCTCCACTTTTTAAAAAGAAGACTTATTTATTTACTTATTTATTTACTTGAAAGAGAGAGAGAGAAAGAGAGAGATCTTCCATCCTATAATTCACTCTCCAAATGCCAACAACATTGGCACTAGGATAGGTCAAAGCCAAGAACTCAGAACTCCATCCAGGTGTCCCACATGGAAAACAGGGACCCGGGGACTTGGGCCATCAGCCATTGCCATCCCAGGCACATTAGCATGAAGCTGGATCAGAAACAGAGGAGCCAGGACTTGAACCAGCACTCTGATATGGGATGAAGGCATCCCCAGAGATGGTTTGACCTGCTGTGCCACAGGCTGGCCCTGTCTCTTTTGTTCACTCACTGGTTATTATAGAAATTCCATAGGACATTTCGTAATTTAAGAAATATATTTAATTGATCCAAAAAATGCAAATCAGAAATATCTATGCAGTGTTTATCAGCTTTGGTGCTGGAAAATCCTCTTTTTTGTCTGCAAAGACATTTAGAAAACTGAGCTTTTTTTTTACAAACAAAATGATACTATTTTATTAGAGTAGCATAGACAGGATTTGGAAGCACCTAACCCTAATGCAGTTAATTACTCCAGCCCAGGCTTTTCTGTTTCTGCCTTTGCAGAAGAGATTCTGATTTGATGAGCATAAATTAGTAGAGACATCATCTGATTTGGTAGTAGAGCAGTTTGTCTTCTACCATCTCCCTGGTAGGCAGATATTCTGGTCTAGTGAAAGATATGGGGGACAGCAGCATCCTCATCCTTGCCTAACCACACTCAGGAAGCAAATAAACACAAGTGAGCCCTCTCACTTGTAGACAGTAGCCTACTTTTGTCTAGAGTCATATCCCAGGTAGAGTCAATGTGCTACAAGAGGGGAGGTATCATGGAAGCATCAAATGTCAGCATTGACAGGGACCTTAGGGATCATCTTCTTGGCACTTCTACACTCTGCTCACCCACATTCGTATGTTACAAGTGAGGGAGTAGACATACTACTGCATCTTTTCTGATACTAAAAGCAGAACTGAGACCTGGCATGAGACTTTCCCTAGGACACCTTTCCCTAAAAAGCATAGTCAGACCAGAATGAATGCATGCTATACCCCACAGAATGGTTCTTGTATGTGTGGCCTGTATATTTTCAGGTAATAATAAAATCACTCTTCACAGATTCTCTTCCTCTGAATAGTTAAGTTTGATGTATTCTTGAAATTGAATGTGTCCCTTTAAATGGATTCTCCCATTTATTTTAAATTTCCTAAAATAAAAAAAGATCCCCGCTATGTATGGACTTCTTTGTCAGTTCCTGCCACTGTACTCCCAGCTGTGGCTACTGAAGAGCTCCCAGCAGATTGCTCTGCTTTGCCTAATTCCTGAATCATTAAGATTCAGGCGTGGTGGTATATTAGAAACCAATTCTCTACCAGCAGGAATAAGAAAATTAGTCTTTAGCCCTATGCCAGGTGTCCCTTTTCTCCCAAGGACTGCATCAGCACCAAGCTGAGCTTTTTTCCTCTAACCACACGCATCTTTCTTAACTCTGCATTTCCATTCCATTCTACTGAACTGCCTAATCCCAAGCCTTGTTGTCTAAAGCTCGGACCATCCTTATAACTCTTGCAGGTCTCCTTCTCCAGGATCTATACCTTGCTCCCTACATTGTCAGTCACTGGCTACTGCTTTCCTTAAATGCAGTGGAACCACTGGCAGCATGGCTTAGTTGCCTACTTAATTTAGCTAACAGTTCCATCCTCGTTGGCATCTCAACTTTCTCTTCCTTAAATCATATCTTTTGGAAAACCACTGCAGGCCTACAGAATCACTGTGTCACTCTACATTCAGTGTTTGGTCTTCAGATCAACTTCCTCCAGGAGTTATCACATGTTCTCTAGGATTATTCTTCTGAAACTTTGCGTCAAGATAGCTTCCTCCTCCCCAATACTCTGCTAAAGGGCACAGCATGGCCCATACTCATGTTATGCAGAACAGCAGATTCTGACTGTATTTCAGAAGTAGAATAAGAAGTACTTGTTTGTGCTATAGTATAGTATCTCATGTCACTAGTCCCTAGGAGTTGTATCTATGGTCCCTCGAGGTTCTACAAGGTTAAGACACTTTTAGTATCTTAGATGACTGCATTCAAAAAAAAAAAAAAAAAAGAAAAGAAACATCCTGTTTCATTTAAATATCCAGTTTAAAAGGTACTATCAAAACTCTGGCTATGGTATAGAGTCGAGTAAAGATGGGAGAAGAGGTTCTAATATTTTAAGTTGTATTTATGCAGAGAATCACAGACACTTTAGTTAGCTGAGTAAAAATGGAAACACATTCCACATAGAACCATTGACTGTTTTCTTCCTTTGCCTCCAAAATATGTTTTTGCATTTTTTTGATGCTAAGAAGAAACTTACTATACAAAGTCAAGTTAGATTTTTTTTTAGTTATAGAAATCTCTATTATCAGGACTGTGTGCTGAAGAACACTCCCTAGCTCCATATATTAGCCTGTGGAGACTTCATAATATATTAAACTGCAGCAAAAAAAGTGTTTATATAGCCATCTTGAAAATTGTCAGACAATATATCACTTGAAGGCTGTCATATGAAGTAAAACATTAAGAAGAATATTTATGGGGTTTTTGTGCTGTCCTGGCATTACAATCCCTATAAATCATTCTGTAGCATGTACCCCCTTTTCCTTTCTGTCTTTTTTAGAAGTTGTGCAGCCTGCTAGGCATTTAGAACTCAGAAAGTCACAAGACTGATAAAATCCTGCAGTGGAGCATAGTGACTCACCATCCTGTGGGGTGTTCCTCCCCAGCCTCTGAGCACCACCCTGCACATGTCCCCTGTGCACTCTTCTTGCATGAAATTAAAACTAGCTTGTTATGGGGAAATGGCTATGTAATTTTAAAGGGCATTCCAGTTCCTAAATAGCATTAGGAAACTACAAATTAAAATGATATCAAGTCACAGCAGTCGTTTTGACAGTGGACTCACATGCAGCAGTTATAGACATCCAACTGGCAGCGTGAGTTTAAGTTCTCTTAAGTAAGTACAATGCTTATCTTCCAGCAGCTGGGATACTCTCCTGACCGTTCTGGAGCTTTCCAGGTCTGTGTTGAGTCCCGTGTCATGCTCAGTACTGCCCTTTGTGAGTGGAAGGAAGTCTAAGCAAAAATCAGAAGCTTCCATTCTGGCAAATGCTACATTTAAAGGAGAATGAAATAGGGAATTCTAATATATGGCCGACATTACTGATTCACCATTCAAAGGCCCATTTTCGTGTTTTAATTTTTTTTTTTAATTTATTTGACAGGTAGAGTTAGACAGTGAGAGAGAGAGAGAGAGAGAGAGAAAGGTCTTCCTTCCGTTGGTTCACTCCCCCTCCCCCAAATGGCTGCCACGGCCAGAGCTACACCAATCCGAAGCCAGGAGCCAGGTGCTTCCTTCTGGTCTCCCACACAGATGTAGGGGCCCAAGCACCTGGGCCATCCTCCACTGCACTCCCTAGCCACAGCAGAGAGCTGGACTGGAAAAGGAGCAACCAGGACTAGAAAACGGCACCCATATGGGATGCTGGTGCTGCAGGCGGAGGATTAACCAAGTGAGCCACTGCGTCGGCTCCCCGTGTTTTAATTTTTGCCATAGATATAGTCATTATGCAATTGCTGCTGGATATGGAGTCAGCTGGTGGTGCTGTTGAATTCACAACCTAGAAGGAAAAGAAAGGGAACGGTCTCGGGTCCTGAGCACCATTCATATTCAGTCCATGACTCTCACAGTGGGGACCCGTGACCAACATGACAGACAGATGTGAGGGGGCAGCTACAAATTCAGGAGGGGAGGGTACTGCCCAGGTCCCCAAATTCATTTATATTTCATCTCAGTGCATTAGGCCTTGCAAAAGAGAAAATGGCGAGTACCCTTAGGCTTTTATTTTCTTCTTCCCTGTTTAGTTTGTCATTTATAGAGGTGGTAACGGATGTCCTTCTCTGATTTGAAACTCTCACATCTCAGGATTGCTAAGCTAGCAGGTATAAAATGGGAGAGCTAGAGATAGTGAGCAGGCCACCACAAATCTAAAAGAAAGATATTAGCAACACATGTAAAATGTGGTTAAATGTGACACAAAAATTCATTCCTTCAATTGTACTCTATTGCTTTGGGAAGATGCACTGGATTGCATAGCTTTTTTTTCCCCTGTAATGCTATGAAAATTGTGAAATCCAAGTTATAGATTTGCAATGCAAACCTCTTCTGACAAATTCATGATTCAGTGTAGTGAGCATGATTCAAATTGCCATGACCCTGAATGAAAATTGTGTGACTATTCCTAATAGCTAGTTAGTATGCTTATTTCCTCATGTAAAACACGTTCTTTGGATTTCTAAATTTTTCCTAATGATTTTTTTAAGTGGCCATGTGCTTCAAACCAGCTTCCTTAGATAAAGCTGCAAATTTACATAAGTACCTATTAATATAAAGTTTATCAATATTTGTTATACAAAAGAAAACAGCACAGCAGAATTTACATATGTAAATATGTATATATGTATATATATGAAATATAAACCTAGTCAAGTAACCTAGGTTTCTATGTGTTTACTAATGTGTGTGTTATTCACACATGGCACAGAAATGGAACATGTGTGTTTGTCATCTAAAATAGAACGAAACATAAAAGATTATAATTTGGGGACTCCCAATCCAGACTTAGATTTGTAAGTACTTATAAGATCTGATGATTACATAAATCATGAATTATCATAAGACAATTTTGTAAAGAACTGAGCTGAATTACTGCACCTAATATTTCATAGTATTACAGTTACGTCTCTTCCACTGGTCTGTGGAGTTCTTGAAGATAAAACTATGGTTATACAAGGATTCCTCAAAAACCTCATGGAAAATTTATTTCAAGAGGGGACAACGCTGTGGCATAGTGGGTGGGGCTGCTGCCTGCAATGCCAGTATATCCCATATGAGCATTGATTTGAGTCCTGGCTGCTCCACTTCCAGTCTAGCTCCCTGCTAATGTGCCTGAGAAAGCAGTGGAAGATGGCCCAAGTCCTTGGGCCCCTTAACCCATGTGGGAGACCCGGAAGAAGCTCCTGTCTTGGGGCTTCATACTGGCCCAGTTCTGGCAGTTGCAGCCATTTAGGGAGTGAACCAACAGATTGAAAATCAATCAATCAATCTCTCTCTCTCTCTCTCTCTCTCTCTCTGTTTCTAACTCCACTCTGACTCTACCTTTAAAATAAATAAATGGATAATTTTTAAAAATTGAATTAAAGTTAGTTTTGATATGAAAATTTTTGAAAACCATGCGTAGTTTTTCATAATGTGAATTTCCTTAAGCCTGTGCATATACAGTGGATTAAAATTGTGGCTTCACAAAAATTGATGAAAGGAAGATAAGGTAGAGAGGGAGATTGGGGGGAGTAAGGGAATTGTGATTGTCTTCTTGGAGCTGTGCCTATGGAATTCATGAAATCTGTTCTCTTTATATTAATAAAAAAAAACAAATTTCCATAAAATGTTGAAAGACCCTGGTTTAGTTCCTGGATATAGCATAGTGGTTGGCATATAACAGATACCTGACAAGGATTATTGGGTTAGTAAATGGAAGCTGTTTGATTTTGTGGCCATTTATAGCTAATATCAGAAACTGGCCATGCCATGGATGAACTGGATGATCATAGGTTGCTTAGCCTCAGTATCCCTTGGTTTTGGAGGGAGAGAGAGATGGAGAAAGAGAGAAAAAGGGAGGAAGGGAGTAAGAGAGGGAGGGAGGGAGAAAGAGAGAAAGAAAGAAGAAAAAAGAAAAGAAAGGGGAGAAAAGGAGAGAAAGGAAGAAGAAGGAATGGAGGGAAGAAGCAAGGAACAGAGGAAGGAAGCCAGCAAGCATTATGGCACAGAAAAGAGCCACTAGTTGGAATGGCTGCATCCTGTGTCAAACTGCCTGGAACAGAGTCCTGCCTCCACTTCTGACCCAGCTTTCTGCTACTGCACACCATGGGAAGCAGCAGATGAGACTCAAGTATTTAGGTCCATATTTCTCACTAGGGAGACCTGGGTGGAGTTCCTGGATTTTCAATTCTAGCTGTTGTAGGTGTTTGGGGAGTGAACTAGCAGATGGAAGATCTTTCACTTCCCTTGCACACAACCTTTCAAATTAAAAAAAAAAAAAAGACAACAAATAAGGTTTTAAAATTAAGAGTAAAAAAGCTACTTTTAATTTAGGGTAATTGTGAACTTCAAATGAAAGCAATTTACATTAAAAGGGTTTACATTAAAAGGGTTAGCACATGTTCAGAGTTCAAAACGTGTTATTTCTCTCCACACACCCCAGCTGCTACCTTGATACTGTAGAATTAAAATTTAAGTACTAGAATAAACTTACTAATGGATTGCTCTCCTATCCTTCCTGCAAGTGATCTTTCTTTGTATGTAGAGGAGTAAAAGAGAATTCACGGCTGGCGCTGAGGCTCACTAGGCTAATCCTTCACCTAGCGGCGCCGGCACACCGGGTTCTAGTCCCGGTCTGGGCGATGGATTCTTTCCCAGTTGCCCCTCTTCCAGGCCAGCTCTCTGCTGTGGCCAGGGAGTGCAGTGGAGGATGGCCCAAGTACTTGGGCCTTGCACCCCATGGGAGACCAGGAGAAGCACCTGGCTCCTGCCTTCGGATCAGCGCTGTGCTCTGGTCACAGCGCGCCAGCTGTTGCGCCATTGGAGGGTGAACCAACGGCAAAAGGAAGACCTTTCTCTCTGTCTCTCTCTCTCACTACCCACTCTGCCTGTCAAAAAAAAAAAAAAAAAAAGAGAGAGAGAGAGAGAGAGAGAGAGAATTCGCGTGGGAATAGCAAAGGTGAATAATCAGAATAGAGAGGAGGAGCCGGTGCTGGGGTTCAATAGGCTAATCCTCCACCTGAGGCGCCAGCACCCCAGGTTCTAGTCCTGTTTGGGGCATCGGATTCTGTCCTGGTTGCTCCTCTTCCATTCCAGCTCTCTGCTATGGCCTGGGAGTGCAGTGGAGGATGGCCCAAGTGCTTGGGCCCTGCACCAGCATGGGAGACCAGGAGAAGCACCTGGCTCTTGGCTTCGGATCAGCGCAGTGTGCTGGCCGCAGCGCGCCAGCCGCAGTGGCCATTGTGGGGTGAACCAATGGAAAAAGGAAGACCTTTCTCTCTGTCTCTCTTTCTCTCTCACTGTCCACTCTGCCTGTCAAAAAATAAAAAAAATAAAATAAATGAATAAAGAATAAAGAGGAGGAAAAAGAAGGGAAAATGTTGACTTTGAAAATTGTGTGCATTGTGGGAGATTCTTGCTTTAATACCAGTGGTAAATCTTTGGTAAGCCTTTGGAAATTCCATGTATTGTGGGAGGTACATGCTTTAATACCAGTGTTAAGCATCGTGGATGTTGGGCAAAGCTGTGAGAAATGCAATATTGGTACCTGCAAGACTGATTCTGGCTCCCCTAGTTATTTAATTTATTGTTCTAGTCCTTGACTTCCTAAAGGAACTGCAGGATATTTCCAGTGTACACAGCTGGGACTCACCCTTCCTTTTTCGTATTTCCTTTGAAGACCCTTGAGGGTTTCAAAGTTCAGGGGTGGTGGGGTAGAAGGGTTGAGTCACTTCTAAGATGCTTATCCACTGGTGACATTGTGGAATGTACACTTTTTCAGTACTTTTGCTTGCTGATGTGTAAAACTGGATCATATGATACTCTTTTTTTCAATTTACAATATATTATGGAGAGGTTTCAATGTCCACACAGGTAGAGCTACATAATCACTTTTAATGGCTGCATAGAATTCTATTACATGTTCTCCTACTCTGTTCACACTGCTATAACAAATCCCATGAGCTAGGTGACTTTTTTTTGACAGGCAGAGTGGACAGTGAGAGAGAGAAACAGAAAAAGGTCTTCCTTTTGCCGTTGGTTCACCCTCCAATGGCCGCCGCGGCTGGCGCGCTGCGGCCAGCGCACCCCGCTGATCCGATGGCAGGAGCAAGGTGCTTCTCCTGGTCTCCCATGGGGTGCAGGGCCCAAGTACTTGGGCCATCCTCCACTGCACTCCCTGGCCACAGCAGAGGGCTGGCCTGGAAGAGGGGCAACGGGGATAGAATCTGGCGCCCCGACCGGGACTAGAACCCGGTGTGCTGGCGCCGCAAGGCGGAGGATTAGCCTAGTGAGCTGCGGCGCCAGCCGCTAGGTGACTTTTAAACAACCGAAATTTATATCTCATAGTCCTGGAATATAAGAAGTCCAAGATCAAGGTGATGGCAGACTCATTGTTGGGAGTGCTTGCTTTCTGGCTCATCGACAACCTCTTCTTGCTGTGTCCTCACATGGTAGAAGGAGTGGGCGGGGGTCTTTTCCTCTCCCCATCTTATGAGGGTACTACTTCTTCCCCATGATGTAATCACCCCTCAAAGTCTATCATTGAGGGCATTAGGGTTTCAACATATGAATTTTGAAGAGACACTGACATTTGAACCATAGCACATACTCATAACATAATTTGTTTTTTTTCCTTTTGTTTTATCTTTTATTTAGTAAATATAAATTTTCAAAGTACAGTTAATGGATTACAATGGCTTCCCCCCTCCCCCATAATTTCCCTCCCACTCACACCCCTCCCATCTCCCGCTCCCTCTCCCATTCCATTCACATCAAGATTCATTTTCAATTATCTTTATATACAGAAGATCAATTCAGTATATATTAAGTAAAGATTTCATCAGTTTGCACCCACACAGAAACACAAAATATAAAATACAAGAACAGCTATTTATTTCTTACAGTCACAGGGTTAGGAATTCAGGTGTTGGTGTTTAGTGAGAGCTATCTGACTACACCATCCCATGACAGAGATGAAAGGAGAAGAGAGAGGGTGAAAAAAGGAGTAAAAGTGATCAAATCCCCCTTTTTATAATGAATCAAGTTCTGCAGTAATTCATCCATCCTGAGAAAATGGTGTTTATCTATTCACTCTTCTTTCATGGTCTAATCACCTCTCATTTTATCTTACCTCTCAACACTTGCATTGGGTATTCATTTTCTAATTTTTTTTGGCTGAAAAATTCAGACCATTGGGCCGCGGCTCACTAGGCTAATCCTCCGCCTTGCGGCGCCAGCACACCGAGTTCTAGTCCCAGTTGGGGCACCGGATTCTGTCCCTGTTGCCCCTCTTCCAGGCCAGCTCTCTGCTGTGGCCAGGGAGTGCAGTGGAGGATGGCCCAAGTGCTTGGGCCCTGCATCCCATGGGAGACCAGGATAAGTACCTGGCTCCTGCCATCAGCAGCGTGGTATGCCGGCCGCAGCGCGCTGGCCACGGCAGCCATTGGAGGGTGAACCAACGGCAAAAGGAGACCTTTCTCTCTGTCTCTCTCACTGTCCACTCTGCCTGTCAAAAAAAAAAAAAATTCAGACCATTGCATGGATATATGATAGTTAATTGTTTTTATAATTTAGATCTGCTATTTTAAATATCTCAAGGCTCTGCTAAAAGAAAACAAAAAGTAACAGTTAGCCTTTCATTCACATAGAATTTGCATCCAGTTCCTTGAATGTCATGTATTGAAATCCTCTTGGCCCATTATTAGAAAAAGCCACTGTTTTTGGTAAATACAACACTCTTCAGTGCTATTCTGCCTCTGAGGGCTACTTCTCCATGGATTTTCTTTTTAATAATGCTGCTATTTTAACAATACTCATGAGATTTGATTTCTTTTTTGATTCCTTTGTAATAACCAATATAAATTGCCCTTCACTTAACACCTATATATAGCATGGTGAAGCCAAATATGGAAGATTTAAGTGACACACTATTAAAAGGAAATCAACAGAGTGCGCATGTCATGTATTTATACTGTTGCAGACACTGGAGACTAATAGAATCATGCATTCCCTTACATAAACACTCATGCAAAAAGGTTTTGAATATTAGTAAAATTCCTGGGCTCCCTAGAGTCCACATAGTGACCATAAATATTAATCTTAAAAATCTCTGGTGGAGATAAATATGGTTTGAAAATATATATCTGAATTATTGGCCTTTTGTTGACTTAAAATTTTTTTTTCTTTCTTGAAATTTTTCTCATCTTGGTAGTTGGCATCCAACACTACATTCCTATATACTTAGACACTCTAAAGTATAGATCAAGAGAGGCCAACTCTTATTATTACCGAAACTTAGGCCCCTTTCCCAACAGAATAGTTTAGGTTCTTCCCTGACCTCACCTGTTACCTATTACCAGGAGAAAAAATAGCTCTGTTTCTATATAACACAGCCATCACAGCACATATACAACAAAACGAGATAAAACCAAACAGAGTTATGGTAGGAAGACCTTCCATCCTCTTGTTTTATGTTTCCCTCAACCCCTTTCTAATGTTTGATGTTGTTTCCTTTTTGTTTGCTGAAAGAATTTAAAGTTCTATATTATATTGTGTTCTCAGAGATTCTATAGCTTGAAAAACTCTCTTTCTCTGTATCTTAGAACAGTTGCTAGGAGACACTGGCTAAACAACTATAAATCAATAAGCCTGTGATCTATGTTCCCTCGAAGCAGAGGAATAGTGTGTCCTTTTGCTGCAGACAATATACGAGAGAGAACTGAGCAAACGACCCAGGGACAAGATCTCCTAGTTCTTAGCAGAGTATAAGGGAGAACTGCAGAGAACAGAATAACAAAGATGATTTCCTCAAAAAGGAACTTCTGAGATGATATTGAAAACTGAAATTTATGCGGAACTTAAAATGAGGGTTAATGTTAAAAGAAAAGGATGGTTTTCTGTAAAACCAGGTAAAAATTTCACAAATGAGTAAGCAAGGTGTTCTCTGTAGGGTATTTTGCCATGATGCTTTGCTATCCAAACTGTAGTGCTGAATCAAACAAATGCCTCTGTTTCATTCTTTAATAGAGCAGTTATCCTCAATTTCCCCATATTTAAATGCAATAAATGTTGTTCATTTTCCTCTACCACCACCATAAACATAAACAAACAAACCAGTTGTTCAGTGGGGCTTGGAGTGTGGCCTCTTCTCCTAGTGCCCAACGTTAGAAGGCTTTACCCTCATTTTGTGATTCCTGGAGCAATAAAATGATTATGTTGTATCTCTGTTGTTATTGTTCTTCACTAATTCTATCTATTCCAGAATTTCACCAATTAGAGATTTATTTCCTTGTCTATTAAAATGAATGACATGTTAAACATGCATCATTTGGAAGGAAGAAAGGAATGAAGGAAGGAATGGGGGAGGAAGGAGGGCAAAGGGCCAGACCCTGGTGAAGAGTAATACTCTATTCTTATCAGCAAATACTTTAGAGGAATTAGCTGCTGCAACCTGAGCAGAGCCTGGGCAGGATGGATGCTTGAGAATGGATTGAGATCCTGAGAGGGGAAATAGGTTACTTAGTTCAGCAGTTTTGCCAGAGGGAAGGCCAGACCTCTAAGGATCATATAAACTCTGAGAGGCAAAAAAAGAAAATTAAAATATCCAACATGGGAGGCCAATTTGGGCCATTCACTTATTCCAATACAGGATCAGTGCTCTGTATCTCTGTTCTGCACAGGCACCTTGCAGCTCTTTGATCCCTGTTTACCAGTGTTTTTAATACTCTGTGCTTTTTTGGTCCTTTAGGATCTTGAATAGCATCTCCTCCAAATGTACACCAAAGAAAATCCCACCTCCATACTAATAGTAACAGCCAAAGGCTTTTTCATCTTGATACAAAGGGTGACTGCTTTGCTTTCCATGCACATTTAATGTCGGTTTATAAAACCTGCCTGGTCTTAGGACTCCCAATGACCTCGGCCCCAGGAAATAACCATATGGGTTAAACAACCAAGTGTAGTGCTAACTGTTTTAGACTTGAGAGAAAGCAAGATTCTGGTTGTGACCGTGCTCTAACCTTTTAGCTTTGGCAGGTCACTCTCTCTGTTTGGGGCTTAGTTGCTCCATCTGTACAAAGAGGATTCATTTGCTCTTATCAAGTGGTTGCTTACTAAGAACCTACTGTGCACGGGGCACTATGAGTCTAGATAATTCTTAACTCTCCTTTTTATCCATAATCCTTCACCTTTGATTTTCACCCCAGTCCAGAGCAAGGTTCATCACTGAATCTGATTTGCAGCTGATTATCATGATAGGGTGCCTGGATCCAGTCAAAAGATTCCTTATTTCTCAGTAAGTAGTATAGCCTCTACCTCAAATCCTTTAAGAGACTGTGTTTTCTCTATGTGATTTCCAGTCCTTCCATGACCATTACTACCTATATCCTTGCCCTTGCTTATTAACTGCTGTTGGAAATTCTATTTCTTTTTGTCCTTTTTCCTCCTTGAAAAGACATTTTGACCTGGTCTCTGACCCTCAGTTCTTGAGATCTGTATCCTGATTTCCTTTAGGTTGATCAAGGTCTTGATTTCTGAATGGCCCCCATTCCGATAATCCACCCACTGAGCAAGCACACTTGGTGCTGGTTTTCCCTCTAGAGAATGACTCTGACACATTCTAATCCCAGTTTTGACAGAACTCTGATTAAATACACTAACCAAAGGATGAAATATGCTTATGCAAATCTTCAGGCAAATATACTATACTTGGTTTGGTTTGATTTTGCTCCTTCCCTAAGTAGAAATCAGAAACAGAAAGTACACTCTATGCTAGCCAGTAACATACTAAAAGGGAGCTAAGTGCCACATTTCTGTTGCCTCTCATCCTCCAACTCTGTTATATTTTATTCTTGATTCTGTGTCAAGTATCTGTGTGTGCATTGCCCTCATGACTCCCAAGCATCGGCTCCCTTCGGAGCTTTGATTTTAGAAACATGCGCACATATATATGCAATTAAATGCAGGCTTTGACTTTCCGCCTGGGAATTGGAAGGATAAGGTGAGCTAAGCTTTTAATTACAAGTACCCATTTTGGGAGGCAGGGAGTTGGAGCTTCCGACAGCTACCGCTGCTCAGGCTAATCCCATCTTTCAGGGAAGAAAAGAAAAAGCCGACATGTATCTATCTACGAAAATGTTGACTTAATGTGTTTGACATTTTTTTCTATATATTTACTAAAGCAAATCCTGCTTTAAAACCAGAAAAAAATACAGTGTTTTTGTTAAGGTGAAAGCTATGTGTGCCTATGTGCTTTTGATTTCTCTTAGGTTGTTCTGTCTCTGTTTTGTTTAAGGTTGAATTTTAATAAACAGAAACACTAGTATTCTGTACTTCTATAACTGCTTCTATCCAGAATCCCAAATCTCTTTACAAATACTAATTACTGTGGTCTTGTGTCACTGAAAATTGTTAAATATGCTCCAAAGAGATTGAATGCTTTAAATCCTGATTTACAAATTAAAAGCTAGAATGTGGAAAAACTGAGCTACATTTGGGGATTAAAATAGGCTTTTGGTTGAAACAAGTAGAAATGACAGCTGTCAGCCCAGTCCCCTATTCCTTGAATTCATGTGATATCCTACATTTCTTGAATTATTAGACATGTGGAATGCAGGTTGCCATTGTGAACTGAGACACTGAAGATCTCTTTTCCTCCAAACAATATAGAGCACCTAAAAATACTGCTGTAGGATGATAGCATTTTTCCAGGTCAAACTTTGAAATTTTTTTTCTTATGGAATTCATTCTTTAAAACCAGGGATTGTAGTCATTCTGCCTTTCTTCAGCAATTTCTAAATGTCCACCAGCCAGTTTCTGTTTCATAGATTAAAAAAGAGAGATGTACATAAGTATCTTATGTATAGATATGTATATGTTCTTACAAATATCATATACACATGAGGGTACTTCCAGAAGTTTGTAAAACTGGAATCAAAAGATGAGTTTTATTTTGGTACAAAAAATTTTTTTTAAACCCTTGCATATAAGAAATTCTCAAAAAGTTCATGAAAAATGCAGTATTATGGAAAAAGTATGCATGGATTTAAAAATTCTTGCATTGAATTATACTCTACTTTTAATTTTATTTTTCCATAAACTTCTTGAAGTATTCTTATAGTAGATACCATATATATCATATACGAATGTGAGTATGCAAACACAAAATATACAACAAAAAATTGGCCTCACTTAAGATCTCGATATGAGTACCAAGAAAATGAGAGTCCCATGTGTATCATGCAAATATGTGTCAAAATGTTTTTAGCATTGCCTTCTTATGTCTAAAGGCTTCTCTGTTTTTTGAGATTTTGTGAAGCAACAGAACATAACATTTATATACAGGAGCTCATAGTATGATTTCATCTGTGTATTACTTTATTATATTCTCCTTTGAAAAACTGTTGAGTCAGAGATGCCCCAGAAGCTAAATTGAAAGTAGGCATACATAGACTAGAAAATGTCTCTAAAGAATGACAATGATCTTAAATAGGTGATAGGTGGCCAAGAGTGTTAATAGGATCTTGGTTGGCATGAAGTAAATCAACATGACTTCAGGAGATATCAGAGTACCCCTTTGATGGGAGACAGTAAAAATATGCAAGATGATCTCTTGTGTATAGTTGGGAAATTTAAAATGCCTGCTATTGTCACAAATGGATTTTTATTGGGATTGCATACAGACCTCACTGGGCTATATTTTGGAATATTAGGCCCTTTGTGTCTGAATTTAAAGAATGTATTTTCCTACCTGAATATGAATGAAATAGTATCTTTAGATGGCTCCCTTGGAAGTGAAGGATATTAGGAGAAAGAGAAATTGGTTGGTGAATGGATGAGAGGCCAATAAGATATGAAATTTAGCTGCCGGAATATTCTTCATGCTTGTCAGATGATTGTAGCGATTTATTTCCTATTCACAAACCCATTTATTAGAATCTTAATTTAAAAACACCTCCAAGTATCTTTCCTGATTAAAGTGGTGATTGTAACTTGATATGTTTCTACCAATTAATTTCCCTTAAAATTACTTCTGATTAAAAGATGATCTTGGATTTTATGATCTCAAATTCTTTTTGTGGAATAACATTCTCTAAGTTGAATTGATTCCTACAGTAGTTCAACACTGGGAAAATGCTAAAAGATTTAACTCCAGTTCCACACTAGATTTTTTTTTTTTTTTTTTGACAGGCAGAGTGGACAATGAGAGAGAGACAGAGAGAAAGGTCTTCCTTTGCTGTTGGTTCACCCTCCAGTGGCCGCCGCTGCTGGTGTGCTGCGGCCGGCGCACCGTGCTGATCCAAAGCCAGGAGCCAGGTGCTTCTCCTGGTCTCCCATGGGGTGCAGGGCCCGAGCACTTGGGCCATCCTCCACTGCACTCCCTGGCCACAGCAGAGAGCTGGACTGGAAAGGAGCAACCAGGACAGATTCTGGCGCCCCGACCGGGACTAGAACCCAGTGTGCTGGCACCGCAAGGTGGAGGATTAGCCTAGTGAGCCGCGGCGCCGGCTCCACACTAGATTTTGAAACATGAGTGTGAGCATAAACTTTCCTAAACCTGGAACCTGTAGACTGTTGCTTCCAGTTTCCTTAATTTTATCTGATAATTGGACAATTTGGACATAAAAGATAATGTGAAGATTAAGGGGAATTGGCACTCCGTATGGTTTATACCTGTATTTATATATCTACTTCTCTACATAGTATTTATATTACATGAGTTTACTGATGTAAAGCATATATGGTAGTATTCACTTTCCCTTTTTTTAAAAAAAAAGATTTGTTTATTTATTTGAAAAGCAGAGTAACAGAGGGAGAAAGAAAGAGAGAGAGGCAAAGACAGAAAGAGAGAGAGCTTCCATCTGCTGGTTCACTCCCCAAATGGCTGCAACAGCGGGGGTGGGCCAGGCCAAAGCCAGGAGCTTGGAGATTCTTCTGGGTCCCCATTGTGAGTGCAGGGGCCTAAATACTTGGGCCATTTTCTAATGCTTTCCCAGGCTCATTAGCAGGGAGCTGGAGCTGTCAGGACTTAAACCAGTGCCCATATTGCATACAGGCACTGCAGATGGCAGCTTAACCTGCTGCACCACAGCACTGGCCCCAGTATCCACTTTTTCATTGCTTTATTTTTGGTGTTTTCAGTTACCAAAGTCAACAGTGGTATGAACATATTAAATGGAAAATCCCAGAGATAAAAAATTCATTAATTTTAAATGGCCTATTGTTCTGAGTAGCATGATGAAATTTCATTCTATCCTGCTCTCCCTCCACAGGACATGGATCATCCCTTTGTATGGAGAACCCATAGTCCACATTCTTTGCTACCTACTCGTTAATTACTTAGGGGCCATCTAAGTTATAAGATTGACTGTCACAGTATAGCAGTACTTGTGTTCAAGAAACCTTTATTTTACCCAATAATGGCCTTAAAGCACACGAGTAGTGAAGCTGGCAACTCAGATAAACCAAAAGAGAAGCCAAAAAGTGCTTCCTTTAAGTGAAAAGGTAAACATCCTTCACTTGAGGGAGAAAAATCTTATGCTGAGATTGCTCAGGTCTACTGTAAGAATGAGTCTTCTATCCATAAAATTGTCAAGAAGGAAAAAGAAATTCATGCTGCTTTTGCTGTCATATCTCAAACTGAAAAGTTATAGCCATAGTACATAAGTGCTTATTGAAAATTAAAAAGCATGAAGTTGTGTGTGGAAACATGAACAGTAAACACGTTCCAATTGATGCAAAAGGTTGTACCAGAAAGCACTGAGCCTATAAAAAGCTAGTGCAAGGTATCTACTGAGCTGAATGAGAGGAAGCTTTGTTTTGCAAGCAAGGGATGATTATACAAATTCATGAATAGGGGAACAGGTTTGGGCCCTGTAGAAACTGCATCTGCCAATGAAGAAACTACTGCTACTTTTCCAACAGAGATGAAATTGATTAAAGAGAAAAGAAATCTTCCCCAAAAGTCTTTAATTGCAATTAAACTGGGCTTCTGTTTAAAGAATATGCCTACTAGAACCTTTACACATAAAGGTACAAGGGAGGCATAAAGGATACATGAATTCTGCTACTGTGGGACAATGCTGGAGGACACGTGATAAACCCTGGTACAGTTTACAGATGAAAAGCCTGTGTACTTTCGAAAAACAAAAACAAAAATTATCAGAAAACATGGGTGACAGCCATTTTGTTTATGGAATGGCTCCACTGGTGCTTGGAAGCAAAATGCTTGGAAGAGGAAAAGTTGGAATTTAAAGTCCTACTAAAAATAGACATTGTGCCTTCCATTCTGAATCTGTTTGCTATAAAATGCCAAGATTTTAATTTTTCAATTTTCATTTATTTATTTGAAAGAGAGCCAGACACACAGAAAGGTGGGTGGAGAGGACCAGAGAGAGAAACTGTCTCCATCCACTGTGTCACTGCCCAAACACCTGTAACAGCTATGGCTGGGCCAGGCCAAAGCTGGGAGTCAGGAACCCAAACTGGATCTTTCATATGTCTGGAAGAGACCCCACCACTGGGTCATATCTTCTGACTCTGAAGGTGAACATTAACGTGAAGCTGAAATGGGAAGCAGAGTCAGGACTCAGAACTAGGCACTCCAATATGGGATGTGTGCATCCCAAATCAGAATCTTAACTGCTAGGTCAGATACTTCCTTCAAGATTGTATTTTTACCTCCAAATAAAACCTCAACACTCTCCCTTGCCCAGGACATTATTCTGTTTGTCAAGGCCACATACATCCTCCTGGTGCTTTACAGCATTTCATCAGCAAAGCCCTAATCTGAACATAATGCACTACTGGAAATCATTTACTATTTCTGACGGAATAACATTCATCAAAGCTGCAATGGATGAATCAAAAGCAGAAATTTTAAATGCCTGCTGTAAGTACTTTGGAGCAAAGTCATGAATGATTTTAAAGGCTTCTGGAGATCAATGGGTATGTTAGGAAAATTATTTACACAGCAATACAACTCAGTGGAGAAGGATTGACTGACATGCTTAATGAAGAAGTGGAAGAATATATTGAAGACCACCAAGATGTGTTCACAATGAAGAATTGAAAGAACTTGTGGAGTCATGTACAAAGAAAGATGGAGGTAAAGAAGAAACTGAAGCAGAACCCGCAACATTGACACTACCAAATTTTGCTGAATTGTTTCAAATCACGGAACATTAAGAAGAAAATTATAGAACACAGTCCTCAGAAAAAAATGCTGTATTAAAGAAACTCATATGCTCATTGAAGGTTTACAACCTCTGTAGCAATGCTTTGATGGGTTAAAAAGAAAGAGGTAACAATATCTGATTCTGAAATTCTCTAAAGCATTCAGTGAAAAAGCATTCAACTATTAAGGGCACCAAACCATTGATATTGTCTACTATTGACATCCAACCATCACCATCATAGTGCAGTGATTCAGGATCACCTGAAACAGATAATCTTCCTTCCAACCACCTTCCTTCCTACAGCTATGCAGTGCTCTCATTGGAATACAGAGAAAGTGAAATTATATCTTATTTGGAACTAAGTATCATACCAAAATGAACTTTGAATATACCCCATAAGCCCAGGGTTATTATCCATTATCACACATGTGAATAACCTCTCTATCTTGTCACTGCCTCTGCAGTATTTTCTTCAATACTTCTCATCACTGCAATTCATCTCTCTAGTCTCCAGGCAAGGTAGTTTATCCTACCTGCTACCATCATCATCTATACTAAGAGCATGTATTGCTAACAGTCAGATAATATCTGCCAAATTCCTCAAATCTCTACAAACTAATAGTGCTGTGTTGCTCTTTAGATCCATGGCTTTGAAATCAGTCTGATTTGGCTTTATGTCTTTTTTCTAACTTATGGATGAGTGACCTGATGCAGGCTATTTAATCTCTCTGAATCTTCCCTTAATTGTCCATAAAGCAGTGACATTAATAACTATAAGAAATTGCTATGATGACAAAAAAATAGGATATGTAAGGTGTTTGAAACATGGCAGGAATTGCTTAAATGAGAAGAACATCCAAAACACTTACAATTATATTTTGGCATGGATGAACATTCAGTACAACTCAGTTATTAATATTTGCTTCTTTTGGCCCTTATTTTTCTGTAAGTGTCTTCTTCAATCTCTCCCTACCTACTTTTTCTAGGTCTTTTGGGAGAGAATAATAGGATAATGAACCATCTCTGACCTCTTTCACTCTCTGAATTAGGGGTAGAAAGAAGAGAAATATTAACAAAGAGTTACAGGCATTGTTAGTAGGGAGAAATTGATTCTGACTAGAGAAGGGGGTGACAACCAGGCTTCATCAATAGGTGATGAGCTGAGCCTTGAATGACTGAAACTGATTATTCATTGATAAAGAGTAGGAATGAGAGAAGGCCATGAAATGTGATCCAAGTCAGACATGTTTGATCTACCATAACTTGGCAGGTGATAGGAGTGGGGTGAGCAAAGTGGCAACTATGTCCTGAGACGTTGGCTCTAAGAGAAGCGTTTCTTCAGAATAATTTGACTAAATACTCATTTACTGTTTTCTCTTGACTCTATAAAAGGCTCCACAGCAAGAAAGAGGGCTATCCACTAAATTCTTAATTTTGTTGTTGCTTTAAAACATTTATAAGATGTAATGAATTGAATTTTTCTCCCAAGAGACACATTTATTCTGAGTCAGAGATAAGGTGTTTTGTTTTGACGTTCTCCCCACTTCCCAGCCACTCACCACACAGGCAAATCTATGAACATCTAATACATCTGTTTAATCATAAATAAACTAGCAATGAAAGTGTAAACATTCCTCTTTTCAAATTCTAATCACGACTTACCAAAAGTTGTCTTGGTTTTTTAAAGACATCAAAAAGAAAATCCTTCTTGACAGTATAGTTGCTTGTGCTCACACACATATCTTTGCAAAGAGCATTATAGGAGCCAGAGCAGTTGGTATTAGACTTAGAGGAGAGATTAGCAGGGCTCCATACCAGGAAAATCATTCTGGGGATCACTTGTCACTTGTCATTATGCAGAAGTCCTGTTGGTCTTCTGGCTTCAGTTTCAGCTTGGACTTAACTTAAACTTGAGAAATCACTCTTGATCTTCCTCTCTTCTTGTATTATTCACTGTATTCATCTGACTGACTGCCAATTTACCCAACTATTCTATTGCTCACCTTCAGGCTCTCTTTCATTCTCCTTCCTAAAGCCAAAATAAATAACTTTTTGTATTTGTATATGAGAATCAATAGCACATAAGCTGCTGTGTTGAGCAGGATTACTCAAAAGATGCAAAGCCTAAACAAGATACTCAGCACAGGATGGACAGAATACTATTAGATCACCCCCAATCATGTTTGGATGATATTTAGAAATTCCATAGTCAATCATGGTCAAATCCATCCTTCCTCATTTATAAACTTGGATTTTGGAATAAAATTAAGCCAGATATTTTCCTAGGAAATAGATGCTTTTCTGAATTAGGGTTCTCCAGAGAAACGGAACCTTATTATGTGTAGAAATATGTGTGTATATATATGTATATATATACACATATATATGGTTTATCATGAAGGATTAGCTCATGTGATAATAGAGGCTGAGAACTCCCATGATATGCTGTCTATAAACCTGAAACCCAGGAAAGCTGGTGCTGTAGTTCCAGTACAAAGCCAAAGACCTGAGATCCAGTGAAGCCAAGGGTGTGGCTCCTAATCCAGGGGAGATGCAAGTGATTTAAGAAGAGAGTTTGCCCTGCTCCCACTTTTTTCTTCTGTTTGGGTCCTCAATGGATTGGATGATGCCCCTCCATATTGGTGAGGGCAATCTGCTGTATTCAATCTACCAATTAAAATAACTATATATTCTGGAGACATTCTCGCAGACACACCTGGAAATGGTAAATTACTAGCTTCTGGGCAGCCTTTAGCTCAGTCAAGTTGGTACATAAAATTAATCATCACTTGACCTTCCCCTTTTTAATATTATTTTCTTAATCCATAATTTTCATTTCTTTTAAAATATATATATATATATATATATTTCTGTTATTAAAAAATGGTCATTTTTTTGGTTATCATGTAGTAACTCCTCTCCCATATGAGTATTTTACTAACCCCATGAACACATTCACCCTTTAATGGAACTTTGATCTTAAGCTGTAGTAGCAAAAACCTCCATATTCAGTATGAGCTCTCTGCTCGTTGGACATATAATGATGTTTCAGTGTCCATTGAGTGAATAATCGAATGAATGAAAATCACTAGGGATGCCAAATATAAGATAAGGCAGAATTACAATAGATTTTTCAAACTTGACAGATCCTTTATGCGTACAGCAGATCAGTAATTTTTGTGGTGTGTGGGTATCAATGAATAAACTGCAAAAAAATATTTTCACTAATTCCTTATGAAGTCAACTTGTCCCAACATAGAAGAGATCCAGTATTTCAGGATTAAGATGGCTAAATGCTAATGACTTTTGATTTTAGTTTCAAATTGGATATAGAATGCAACTTCACATTGAACTCCAACTACTGTTGCCTTCACTGCTCTTTTACAACCAGGTCATGCTTGGTATTTATAACTAAATTCTCATTTCCTTTGAGAAACCCACAGCTTTCTTGGTACCCTCTTTAAGAAAGATCATATTCTGTCATAGTGTTTTGCAAATGAATTGTTTTTTGCACTAGTTTGCCACAGTCAGCTGTAATTCCGCCTTTTAGTTCAAAAATTATTTCTTGACCAAAATATTAAGATGTTAGAGGTAGGCATTGTAATACCCTGGGTTAAGCCACCATTTGGAAGGCTAGCATCCCATATTGGAGTGCTGGTTCAAGTCCTGGCTATTCCATGCTTCCAGTCTAGCTTCCTGCTAATTGCCTAGGAGGCAGTAGATGATGGCCCAAGTATTTCAGTTGCTTCATGTACATGGGAGACCCTAATGGAGTTTCTGGCTCCTGGCTTCAGCCTGGTCTTGCCATGACTGTTGTAGACATTTGAGAACTGAATCAACAGATAGATGATCTCTTTCTCCTTTCTCTGTCTCTCTCTCACCCTGCCTTCCAAATAAATAAGTACTTAAAAAAAAGATAATAGCAAGAGTGAAGGTACTATCTTGCATTATCGGATCTTTTTTTTTTAAACTTTTATTTAATGCATATAAATTTCCAAAGTACGACTTATGGATTACAATGGCTTCCCCCCGATACCGTCCCTCCCACCCACAACCCTCCCCTTTCCCACTCCCTCTCCCCTTCCATTCACATCAAGATTCATTTTTGATTATCTTAATATACAGAAGATCAGCTTAGTATACATCAAGTATGGATTTCAACAGTTTGCTCCCACACAGAAACATAAAGTGAAAAATAATAGATGATTTTTTTAAATGATGATGAAATCAGAGCAGACCTATTGTCATGTTTAATCCCAGTGAGAGTCAAGTTGGGAATTGATAATTTCTTTTTTTTTTTTTTTTTTTTTTTTACAGAGGATCAGTTTAGTATGCATTAAGTAAGGATTTCAACAGTTTGCACCCCCATAGAAACACAAAGTGAAATATATTGTTTGAGTACTCGTTATAGCATTAAATCTCAATGTACAGCACATTAAGGATAGAGATCCTACATGAGGAGTAAGTGCACAGTGACTCCTGTTGTTGACTTTACCAATTGACACTCCTGTCTATGGCATCAGTAATCTCCCTATGCTCCAGTCATGAGTTTCCAAGGCTATGGAAGCCCTCTGAGTTCTCCGACTCTTATCTTGTTTAGACAAGGTCATAGTCAAAGTGGAGGTTCTCTCCTCCCTTCAGAGAAAGGTACCTCCTTCTTTGATGACCTGTTCTTTCCACTGGGATCTCACTCGCAGAGATCTTTTGCCAGAGTGTCTTGGCTTTCCATGCCTGAAATACTCTCATGAGCTTTTCAGCCAGCTCCGAATGCCTTTAGGGCTGATTCTGAGGCCAGAGTGCTATTTAGGACATCTGCCATTCTATGAGTCTGCTGAGTATCTCACTTCCCATGTTGGATCACTCTCCCCTTTATTTACTCCATCGGTTAGCGTTAGCAGGTACTAGACTTGTCTATGTGCTCCCTTAGACTCCCAGTCCCTCCACCATGACCAACTGTGAACTTGGCCTACATGTAATTGTTATAACCTGGGATTTCCATACTACCAAGGAAAAGGGAGACATAAACTTTCCTGGCTTGACCTGTAAAAAGGTGTATTAGAAGTTATGTATTTGAGTACAAATTGGTTGAGGTGTTAGACGAGGAGACATGCTTGATTATGGAAATGCAAGCTCAGAGTTGATTAGAGCAGGATATAGGAGTTTGGTGACCAGAAGAGTAAAGAAGTCACCAAAATAGAATAGGGGTGCTGAGAATACACATTTTTGTTGAGGACAGGATATAAACACTTCAGTAAGGTGAATTATACTTGTACTGTACATATTAATAAGATAAATATGTTCTCACCTGCAATTGATAGCTTGTTGAAAATGAATAATATCTTCTTCTTGGCAGTAATTTCTACTGATTTACTATTAAGATAGTATTCCTGAGTGGGCATGATTTGTATTCTACATGACAGATAATCTTTTCTTTCTGTCTCTAAGAATATACTTAGAACTCTTTAAACGATGGCATCAAATAGAGCAGGACTGACTTCTGAGATTTTTGGGTTTTCTGCTGATATTTAGTACTTCCCTAATTGGCATAAACTTTGCAATTTCTTTCAACTCAGATGAATTTTCTTAGTATGTTCTATCTACTTGGGGAAAAAAAGCCCTTTGAATTGTGATAGTAAGAACAACTTTACTGTATTATGCAACTTCTATCATAACTTAGATGTCAAATGACAGGTATTTTTTGAGCAATTAGTAAATATTTAGGCATTTGAAAAACCACAAGACTTTGTAATTTACCAACTTTAGGCAAAAGTGAAGACCAGAGATTAGTCTACTTCTGTTATAGTACTTAATTATATGATATTTACAGTAGCAAAGAGCTCTATTAAACAACTCCTCTTTGAGGTATGACAGTGGTGTGTAATTGTGCTGTGACTCCAGTTTGACTATTCAGAAAATATTAAGGGTAATTTTAATTCCTGCACAATTATACATATAGGTGATTTATGCTTATTAATTCTACAGTCACATTCTATTCTTATCCTAAGCATTTTCTTAGCCTGTTTTTTTTTTTTTTCACTATCCTGAATACATGTACTTCTTTAAACATAGACCATTTCTGCCCTGTCTTTTCACAACCATTCTTTCCTTTTTACCACCTGTACTGCCCAGTGCAAACACACGTTTCTGCTTTGTGCCTATTCACATCATTCTGGACTAATTTTCCCAGGGCTCTATCCTTTGACTAATGATATCTAAGTTCAAGATTAAAAAGCCCATGAAGTCAGAAGTTTCTATTTCACATATTTCCCCATTGCTTTTTCATCAGATTGGGCTGTGCTTTTTTTCACTTGTTCTAAATTAAACTTCTCTCAGGAGTAGATTTTACATGAATTCCTAGGCTTCCTAAATCCCTAACTCTATCTGCTCTCTCTCTCTCAAATCTGTAAGCCAAGTGTTACTTGTCAGTTCATTGATTCTAGCTTGAAACTCAGGAAAAGCAAAAGCTCCCTACCAGATGACTTACTTGTTCTGCATTCCCATTTTATGATAAAAAACAAACCCTGTGTCATATTTTTTTAAAATTTATTTTATCCTGGAAGGAGAGAGAGAGGAAGAGGGCTTATCAAATAGTTCACTCCCCAAATGACCGCAATGGATCGTGGCCAGAATTGAAGCTCAGATCCAGGAAACCAATCCAGCTTTCCCATGTGGATAGCAGGGACCCGAGTAATTGAGCCATCAACTCTTGCCTCCTATCAATAACAGCATCTTGAACTCAGACAGTCCATGACATGAGATGTCAGTATCTCAACAGGCAGCTTAACTACTATGCCTATCACCTGACCTGAGGGAGATATTTTTTAATTCTTATTAATAAAAAGAGAACTGATTTCATCTATTTCATAAGTACAATTCTAAGAATATAATCTTACTCCCTCCCTCAATCCCCTTCCTTCCTTCCCTCTTTTTTCTTTAATTTTTGCAAAAACATCATTTCAGTCCACTCTGTAATCACAGGCTTAATGTACCACTAACCATAATGTTTAATAAGTGAATAGTAGAAAGACCACAGTTCCCCGGGAATATAAACAAGGGCTAACAGCAGCAATCAAATCACAAGATGTCCATTTAATTCCTATACATTTTTTGTATTCTTTATTAACTACTACGTGTAAGAGAAAACATATGATATTTGTTTTTTTGTGATTGATTTATTCCACTAAGCATAATAGTTTACAGATGCATCCATTTTGTTACAATAGACAGGATTTCTTTCTTCTTTATGGCTGAGAAATAGTCCACAGTACATATATAACATATTTTCTTTATCCAGTTAACAGTTGATGGACATCCGTGTTGATTCCCTATCTTAGTTACTGTGAAATGAGTTGCAATAAACATGGGAATGCAAACAGCCCTTTCATATGCTGATTTCATTTAGTTTGGGTAAATTTCTAGGACTGGATCATATTTTTGTTTTAGAGTACTATTCATAAGGATAAAGGCTTATCAGTCATTTGAACTGCTTAAAATTATGCCTCCTCAGAAGGTGCCATCAAGAGCATTTTTTTTAAAGATTTATCTATTTATTTGAAAAGCAGAAAGAGAGAGAGAGTGAGTGAGAGAGAGAAAGAGAGAGAGAGCTAGAGCTAGATGGGAAATAGAGCAGCCACTATCTGAACCTACACTCCAATACAGGATGCTGCTGTCTCAAAGGGCAGCTTAATCCATTATGCCACAACACTTAACCCTACTGTTTTGTTTTTATAACATGCATGAATTATAACTTTTTCTAATCACAGTTCACACTAAAAATAATTTAGCATTAAAGATAAAATTTATGACTCTAGTTATAAAAAAAAGGTCAAAAGTAACACTAAGAAAGATTTCTTAACTATAAGGAATTTTCATGGCCTAGATCCCAAGGATAGCCTTAGGTTTCATCATCATGTTACCAGCGAATGGCAGGGTTCTTGTGCAGGGTTCTTGTGCAAGAAAGAATTCAGGCGTGAGACAGAGATTAGTAGAAAGTAAAATAGCAAGGTTTGTTAGGGCAGGGACATCCATAAGAACAGACGGGTGCCTCTCCAGACAGAACCTGAGAGAGAGTGCCCAG
Organism: Oryctolagus cuniculus; assembly: GCF_964237555.1. Taxonomy (NCBI): domain Eukaryota; kingdom Metazoa; phylum Chordata; class Mammalia; order Lagomorpha; family Leporidae; genus Oryctolagus; species Oryctolagus cuniculus. The sequence continues at coordinate 72,900,297 of NC_091435.1, read as the reverse complement.
TTGCTCGGACTGGGGGAAGAGCGAGGTTACATGGTTGAGTGGAGAAATCACATTACCAGGCCAGGCGGGCGGTTCAGCAGAGAAGCAGAGGGCTGAGTGTGCAGTCTGGTTGAGGGTCTTTGTCTTCACACATCTCATCCTGAAACAAAAGACTTTATGGATGTAAATAGAAAAACTCCTATCTGAGTTTTCTCCCTGAAGTTATCAGACAGGGGGAAGTCTGGCTGGCACTGCCCCCATTAAAGGAAGGGCAGGGAGGGCATTTGAAGTGCAGACACTGGGCTGCACCTGGAAGGTTATCAGGCAGAAGGGCCGGGGACCCCCACCTGGCAGGTTATTGGGTAGGAGGGGGCAGGGCAGGATGCAAACACCAGGCTGCCCCGGAAACATTATCGGGATGACTTTGAGATGCATATGCTGGATATAGATGGCTTTTCTTTAGGCCTTTGTCACACACACATAAGCTCATATCTGACTTCCTACCTAACAGTTATATTCATCAAATGAGATAATGCAGGTATAAGTTAGAAGGACATGGGGCACACAGAAGTCACTAAGTACATGTTCATCTCCTCTCTCATTTTATTACCTGTGGCTTTTCTATACCATTCTCTCACACTCTTCCCTATACACATGCTCTCTCTCACTGGATGCCTAAAGTATTTATATATACCTGAGTATTTTAATATAAAGGATCATAAATCTTTCTCTTTGAAATCGGAGAACATTTAATGACTGCTATATGGGATATGGTATGGCTTTGTGAATTTCAACCTTGGAAGTGAGAATTAGATTGTCTCCTAAATTGTGTGGTAGCAGAAAGTTTCATGCATTTAGACACTATAATACACAATAAACTCCAGTAACAATAATGACCTCAGAAGTAGTGGATAGTGACCTCTTGTTTACATGCTTTTTGACTTCACAATCAAGGACAGCCACACAGAGAGCTTATGTTAGTCTAACAGCTGGCAGGTCATACACCCTTCTTTTTCATAAGCTTCCTTCTATTTTCAACTGTTGAAAATAATGTGTTGCCTCCTACTATATCTACAGAGTTTCTAATTCAATCCTTACCATTTCTGGGCTAGCTTTTATTTTTGGTTGTTGAATAAACTAGCAGAATGTGAGAGTATTACTTTTGTGGAAGTGCTTTCACAGCATGTTCTGAAAATGTTTTACAGTACCCTTTTACCTTCTTCATTGAATTTTAGTTTCATACCTTTAGTATCTATCACATACCGGGGAACTTTTCTATTAATCCTTTTCTTTGCTTTGTCCAATTTTGCCCATTATGAAGTACAACTGAGGTGAAAGGAGTACACATATTGCTAACTTCTCAAATAAAAAAAAAAAGATTAGCTACAGTCTAATAGTCATAATTTGTATAATTAAAATAATAACTAATTATTTAGAAAGTGAAGTTCTAATGAACTTAAATGTACTTTCTATTCAGCTCTAAAATGTTTTATTTCCCTGGAATTAGCATTATTACTTTATCATTTTATGAATATGAATAAAACTTGGATGGATTAAAAAATAAAGCACCTTCTCTCAGTAGCCCTGCATGCTTTACAACTTCTTCATTCATTAACATGCAATTAATGGGTCTTTCAATAACACTGAACACGATTCCATGCAAGGTTACAATGAAGTAATGTGTTTCCCCAACTGAGATGGTTGTAAATGTGTGTGAGTTTAGCTTATTCCAACTTTTAGCCTGTGACCCCTCACCAGAATCACTAAGTTTAGAATTATTCTAGCAGTCTCATTATGAATTTCACTTTTGAATAGTTTCTTATAGTTTAATTTGTCCATTTTGTTCCTTGATCACACATTCTATTTTTTTTTCAGAATTTATAACTTTCTTAAGGTATAAAATAATTATCAATATCAAAATAATACTCATTCAACAAATACTTATTGACGACTAATTCCTCCCCAGGCTGAGATTGCCCCCTGTTATCAGGTCAGGTAACCCTTTCCTGAGGGAAGGGCTGGGGCCACCAGGAAGGTCATCAGGGTCTGGGCAGCACTTTGAAGTGCAAGATGCTGGGCTTCTGGAGCTTCCACAGTAGGTGCTGGTCTTCAGGCCCTTCTCACACACACGCAGAGGCTAGTTTCTGACTTCCTACCTAATATACCCTTCACAAGGGCTCTTTCCTCATGACAAAATTACTGCCGAAGTAATCATCTTCCTAGTACCATCACAAAGGGGATTAGTAGTTTAATAAAGGAATTTTAAAGGAACACAGTTATCCAGTCCATAGCAATGCAACACTGATCTGGATACTGGAAAATCAGAACCATAAACATGAAGTCCTTGCCCTCATAAGCACCCACTCTACTTAAAGGAGATAGTTGGTCAAACAAAAATAGGTGAATATTTTAGCAAGTGGGATGATGTGAATGGTTAAGGGAAATAAAGCGGTTAAGGGAATGGGGGTTCCACTGATGTAGGAGATTGTTGTGTATGTTATTATTTATGTGTCTATGCATGCGTGTGGGTGTGATGTTGCATACTTATTTGTGTGTGTTTGTGTATTTAATTTTAATAGGGTTGACAGGGTAAGTTTCTTAATATCACACTGGGGGGAGGTGACATTGTGACGAAATGAGTTTAGCAGCAGCCTGCAGCTCTGACATCTCATACGGATGCCGATTTGAGCCCCGGCTGCTCCACTTATATCCAGCTCCCTGTTAATATACCTGGGAAAGCAGCAGCAGATCACCCGAGTCCTTGGATCCTTGCACTCACACGGGATACCCCAGTGAAGCTCCTTGCTCCTGGCTTCTGCTTGGCACAATCCTGGCCATTACAGCCATTTGGGGAGTGAACCAGTGGATGAAAGACCTTTCTCTCTCTCTGTTTCTCTCTCTCTCTCTCCCTCTTTCTCTCTCTCCCTCACTCTCCCTCACTCTCCCTCTTTCTCCTCTTCTCCTCTCTCTCCCTCTCCCTCCATCCCTCCCTCCCTCCCTCCTTCACTGCTTCTCTTTCTTCTCCATCTCTCTCTGTAACTCTGCCAGTCAAACAAACAGACTACATCTTTTAAACAAAAAAAAAAAAAAAAAAGGAAGAAGACGACATGCAAGCAGACACAGATACTAAGGAAGTAGTAAGGAAATTGTGTGTCTCTGGGGAAGAGCTTTGCAGTTGGGAAGAGAAGAGTGGATATGAAGGGCCCAAGGGATGACTTTGTTGTTTTCAAAAAACATCAAAGCTAGTTTGGGTGGAATAGAATGATGGAAAGGAGTGTGGTAGATGAGATCAGAAAGTGCCAGTGAGGATGAGGTAAAGCAGATCACGCTCCAGATTTGAAAGCCCTTGTGAAAAATGTTGTCTCTATTACAAGACTGACAAGATCTGGCTTGCATTTTTTAAATTGTATTTCTTTGAGATGGAATTGATAAACAATGAAATGTACTGGCCTTATCTTTCCAACTCTAAGAGACTTGACTATTATTTATTTTTTTTTAAAGATTTTTATTTATTTATTTGACAGGTAGAATTACATACAGTGAGACAGACAGATAGAAAGGTCTTCCTTTCATTGGTTCACTCCAAATGGCTGCAACCAACCGAGCTGTGCCAATCCAAAGCCAGGAGTCAGGTGCCTCTTCCTGGTCTCCCATGCGGGTGCAAGGGTCCAAGCACCTGGGCCATCCTCCACTGCTTTCCCAGGCCACAGCAGAGAGCTGGATTGGAAGAGGAGCAACCAGGACTAGAACTGGTATCTACATGAGATGCCAGCGCCGTAGGCGGAGGATTAACCTAGTGTGCCATGGCATCAGGCCCGACTATTAAATATTTATATAGACCCATGTCACCACCAGCCCAAACAAGATCCAGAACATTCCCATCATACGACAGCATTCCATCTTATATTTTCCATTCAATTCTTCCCTTTTTCTGTTCTTAAACTTTATGTAAATTGAACTATGTAGCATGTACTTTTTTGTGTCTGGCATCTATCCTTATTACACAAAGTAATCCATTTCTTATTGCAGTGCATTTGCAATGTGTATTTGTGTAAATTATTTATGTACCCAGGTTTTTGTTGATGGGTAGTCAGTTTGTTTCCAGTTTGGAGCTGTTATGAATAAGACTTCCATGAGGTATTTTTGAGGACATAGGTTTTTTTTAAAGTTTTTGAGTATTTACTTGGCAGTCATGTTGGCTCATGGGGTAGATGTGTGTTTAATTTCATATCAAAAGCTTCAAAACAATTCTCCAAAGCAGTTGTATTATTTTATACATCCACCAGCTTCCCTAAGAGTTGTGACTGCTTTCCGTTGGGACTGCTGGTCTTTTTCTATTCTGGCCATACCAGTGGGCAAGAAATGGACTATTTGTTTTCCTTTGCAATTTTCTGATGACTCATAATGCTGAGCACCTTTCCTGGACTTAATGGCCACTTGAATATATTCTTTCTGATGTGCCTCCTCAAATATTTTGCCTATTTTGAAAATGGGTCACTTGTCTTTGCAGTATTCATCTCTGTGAAAGTTCTTCATATAATCCGCATCTATAAAGAATACAGCTATATTTCTAGAGGTACATATTGCAAACTTCCTCTCGGAGTTCACTAACTTCCTTTCCTAAATGGAGCTTCTGATGAGCAGAAACGTTTGCTTTTAATGAAATCAGTCTATCTTTCTTTATTCTTTTCAGGCCAGTGCTTTATGTGTCCTGTTTAACACATTTTCACAAATTGCCAAAGGTTTTTGCTGAACAACACCCAAAATTGGGTTGGAGGCATTGCTGTGGAACCCCCATGTTGGGTCCACTGGCCCAATGTACAGAAAACCAATCACTGACTTCAGGGTGGAGGAAGAAAGTAGGTATTTATTGCAAAGTGCAGAGAAAGGATTGGGCAACTATTGCTTAATAGCTGTCTGAGGAGTTAAGGGTGAAAGTTGTTATATATTGAAATTGGGGCTGAAAGATACTTGTTCAGCTTTTGTCCAGCTTCCTGGTTGGTCAATGGAACTCGTGACCTTCCTTTGATTGGCCAATGATGTTGTGCCCTTTAGGGAATTTATGATGGCCAGATGGGCTCCAGTTGGTCTAGGGGTTGAATGTGGCAGTAACATTCTGCCCAGACCTGGAATTCCCCCACACAAATTACACCAAGATACCAGTAACCATCAAGGTTCTTATCTATTGGAGAAGCAAATGGCTCCTTGAGTCTAGTGATTAGAATGTTGCAAGGTCAGCTGGAACACTCCTTAATCAGTGAATTTATTTTGATAAAGGACAGGCAAGACACCCTGGGCTAAGGGAGACAGACAAGAGGCTGGGTCCAGCTTTTATGTTACCGAGATTCAGTTTCTATTTTCTTCTAGTGATTTTATACTATTTGCTTTTACATATGGTTTATAATCTGTCTCAAGTAATTTTTTGTTTATTGTTAGGTAGAGAGAAAAGAGTGGTTTTTCCATGTAGATATAAACATTATTAAAAAGATTCTCTTTTCCCCATCACATTGACTTACTAACTTGGGTGAACATTAACTGACCATGTAAGCTGTGAATGTTATAAAGATCACTGGCTCCCATGTTCATAATATACTTTGGTAAGTATATCAAGAAAAGAAGTAGAACCATCTAAAGGCTATTAAAATAACTACAGGCTTGGATAACAGTGGCAGTAGGTTTAATTTTGGACACATTTTGGAGTTAAATCAAGATATTCCCATCAGCTGGATACATATTTTTGGTTTTGTTTTTAATTTTTATTCATTTATTTGAGAAGCACAGAGATGAAGAGACTGAGAATGACAGCAAGATAACAAATGATTGGTAGATAAAGGATAGAGAGGATAGATGGATTGAGCTCCAATCTGCTAGTGTTCTCTTCAAATGCCTGCAAAAGCCAGAGCGTACTGAAGCTGGTAGATGGGAATTTGCATACAGGATCTCACAATTTGGGTATTTCACATTGGTGACAGGAACTCGACTTCTTGAACCATCACCACTGCCTCACAGGATCATCATCAGTAAGAAATGGGAGTCAGAATCTACTGTTGGGAATCAGCCCCAGATACTTTAATGTGAGACAGAGGTACCCTAATCAGCATCATAACTGCTTGACCAAACACCTGTGGATATGGTTTTGAGGGAAGACATGATATAGATGGTATAGGTCAAGAATGGAGCCAAGTTTTCTGGTTTGAATACAAAGTAAAAAATAAAGTTACTATTCACTAAGATGAGGAAATAACATTGAGGATGAGATCTATATAATATATATCTGTATATATTTAGTATATATTTATTTGCATCTATGTATATACCTATGTATTTGATTTCCAGATATGAACAAAAGTCTTAATATCCTCTCCATTTATAAGCCATGTGTGACTTGGCCATTAGGTAACTTTATTTATATTTACTCAGGAATATTTATAGAAATCAAGTTTCATATATCCAATTTTCTATCTATGATGCACTTAAGTATATCAAGATTACTGTTTATAAAACTAAATGACTCACCCCAAAAGCAACTGTTCTATCACTTTTGTTCTTTATAATTCTTTTAAAGTCAATGTGATATTCCTAAACATTAACAGTGGAGTCAAACTAGATGCATCTCTTCTCTTCTTATTGTATATAAGTCATATCATTTACCAGTCCTTACCAACCTACATATTACAAATATCCAAAGGAGTGGGCATTTGGCCTAGTGGTTAAGACACAAGTTAAATGCCCATATCCCATATCAGAGGGCCTACTTTAGAATTCTAGCTCCACACCTGATTCCAAATTGCTGCTAATGTGCAGTGGGAGAGGCAGCGGGAGATAGGTCAAGTAGTTGGATCTCTGTCACCTAAATGGAAAACTGGGACCTGAGTTCCTGGCTCCTGGCTATGGCTTGGTCCAGCTCCAGCTATTGTAGGCATTTGGGGGCTAGACCAGGGTGAGTGTGCACCCCCTCTGTCTCTCTCTCTCTCTCAAATAACAACAACAATACAGAAGACCAAAAAAGACCTTTCATTTATGTTGCCTTTATAGGTCTCACCTAAGATTTTTTGAGAAAACATTTGTAAAAGTTGCCATGAACTTTGACCCTCATAGATTGTTGTTTAAGAAAATCTGGCTCAGTTGTTGAGTAGTTAGTACAACACATGTTTGGTGGTTTGGGTTAGGATCAGGTCTGTATTAGAATCATGATTCTGCCTCTTCCTAGCTGTATGACCTCAGGCAAATTAGAAAACATCTCTGTAAAATAAAAATAAACTTCGGTTGATAAAATCATTAATAAGTCTAAAGTTTTTAGTGCCTAGCACATGGCATTCAATGAAAGCTGGCTCTCCTTCTCTTCGTATCTTTATTATTTCTAACCATAAATGCCTCCTTTAGATTCAGACTCATCATCTCTCATTGGATTCCTCATTACACTAGCCTCCTACCTGGCATCCTTAACATGGAAGGCAAACTCTGTTAGTGATTTTCCCCCGCTAAAATGAGAGCTTGTTCAATTGATTCAATGAGCTAAAATCCTGCAGTGACTCCCACACTCTCTTTACAATAATTCCGTACTCAGTATGTGGCATCTGTAATGTTATCTTGCATCCTTCCTCCTTCCAGTCTCCTTTCCTGTTGCTTCTTTCAGTGATAGATTCCTTCAAAGTTCTTCTTCTTCTTCTTCTTTTTTTTTTTAAGATTTATTTATTTATTTGAAAGTCAAAGTTACACATTGAAAGGAGAGGCAGAGAGAGAGAGAGAGAGAGAGAGGGAGGTCTTTTATCCGATGGTCCACTCCCAAGATAGCCACAACGGTCGGAGTTGTGCCGATCCAAAGCCAGGAGCCAGGAGCTTCTTGTTGGTCTCCCACGTGGGTGCAGGGATCCAAGGACTTGGGCCATAGCAGAGAGCTGGACAGGAAGTGGAGCAGCTGGGTCTCGAACCAGCTCCCATATGGGACGCCGACGCTTCAGGCCAGGGCATTGACCCACTGCGCCACAACACTGGCCCCTCAAGGTTCTTCTTAAAGTCTCTGCAAAGCCCTTCTCTTTGTAAAACAACTTTGCTAACTTCCCTTCATGTTTTCCTTCATTGCACCTTTCAGATCACTCCAAAATGGCATAGCAAGGCAACTTCTTTATTGTCTGAAGGGTTAACATCACATTTAGCTCAAGAACTTTATTTGGAAAAAAACAATTTTAGTAATCTGCCCACAGTAGAAGGAGGAACATGAAGTGTGTACAAGTCAGTAGGAACCCAGGCCTCAAGGCATAAGTAAAGCTGTTCTTTATGAAATACTGAGGGAAACGTGTTTTGTTTGTAGTCGGGTCCTGAGAATAAGAGAGAAAAGGGTAGCTAGTGTGAGATGAGGGACTTTATAGGAGAATAGATACTTGTTTATGGGATCTAAAAAAAATTTATTAACAGATGAACTAAATGCTCAACTTGAAGGTGTTTGCATTTCCTGAAATTCTCTTCTGCATCCTCCTTACATCTTCAGGAAAGTTTGCTACATGTGCTATGTACATGGGGTGTGTGTATACGTGTGTCGGGGGGTGAGGGTTAAGAACAATCAAGGAACATCTGAATTTCACAGAAGGGATAATTCAGTGTGAATAAGAGACAACAGACAGAGGAGCCTGGATGAGACATAGGAAAATGTGTCAGAGACCAGATTTCAGGATGGCTTTATTCAGCCCAGCCACTGTGGTCTTTATTCCTTTTAGACCCTCCTGTTACTATATCACCTAATTAGATGTATCATAGTGAGTTTTCAACCTAAATATCTCCTCAGGACATCTGGCACTGTCTCTCCAGGGGCTCAGTTAAATTCCTTGATTCCATGATTTCTGACACAGCTGTAAAGTTCTTAAACATCTCCCATGGGCATTTAGCAAAGTTGGAACTATTTTTGATTGTTCTGTTGTAGGGAAAGGGGGTTGGCTATGTTACTGGCATCCAGTAGGTGTAGAGGTTGAGCATAGTACTAAAAATCCTATAATGCGCATATTATTATTCAGTACAGAGTGTCAGTAGTGTTAATATTGTGAAGACCTGGTGTGGGTTCTAGTATGATTACTTGTTTTTTATGTATGTGTATATTTTCTTCACTAGACAATAACCTCTTAAGGAAAAACTGAATCAGTTTTGTTAACCAACAGATTCCTATTGCCTAAGCTACAGCTTTGGCACATAGTGGATGCTTTATAGAAAGTTAATTGAATGACAGATTGCCACTATATTTATATTTGTTTATTTGCATATTTCTTTCTCCACTGGATTGCAAACTCCTTGAAGGCAGACCAAGTATCTTTCCATAGATGGGCTGACAGCATGAAACACAGTGCCTGACAATGGTTCATGAACCATAATACCTTTTTCAGTAAATGAAAAATTACACAGATACTGTGATTTTCAAGAGCATGAACTGCAAGGTAAACACACACTTTCATAGATCTTCCAAAACTTTCTACAAAACCAATGTTTTCTACACTCCCAGGCCAAGAAAAATTATCTCCAGGAATAATTTGTCTGGGGTGATAATTAGTCCAAGACTAAATCTTTTTGTTTTAAGGCAGAAAGAAAAATAATTTGGATTCTTTCTAAAATAATGATTTTTTTCTTCCTGGTTATTTCATTTCTAAACAATAAAAAGGGTGGTACTTTAATTGTCAGAGAAGGAAGCTGTCTCACTTGGTGTCCTTTCATGCTCTTTTTTTTTTTCATAAAATTTGAATTTTATTTTATTTTTGACAGGCAGAATGGACAGTGAGAGAGAGAGAGAGAGAGAGAGAGAGAGAAAGGTCTTCCTTTTCCGTTGGTTCACCCTCCAATGGCCGCTGCCGCCGGCGCACTGCGCTGATCTGAAGCCAGGAACCAGGTGCTTCCTCCTGGTCTCCCATGCAGGTTCAGGGCCCAAGCATTTGGGCCATCCTCCACTGCACTCCCGGGGGGCCACAGCAGAGAGCTGGACTGGAAGAGGAGCAGTCGGGACAGAATCCGGCGCCCCAACTGGGACTAGAACCCCGGGGTGCCGGCGCTGCAGGCGGAGGATTAGCCTAGTGAGCTATTGCGGCACTGGCCTTTCATGCTCTTTTTAAGAACTCATAACCTAGCAGGAAAGTAGGAGCAGAGACAGACAGACATGGCTTATATGATTCTGGGTGCTGACAAGGCTGAAATCTGTAGGTCAGGAAGACTTGCTGGGAACTCTCAGGCAAGAGTGGGTGTTGTAGCCTAGATCTCAGAGGTGGTATTTCTTTTAGATAATCTCACTTTTTCCCCCGAGGCCCCTCAAGTGATGGGGCGAGCTCACCCAGATTATCAAGAATAATCTCCTGTAAAGCCAACTGATGGTAGATGTTGGCCACATCTACAAAATACCATTACAGCAACACCTATATTAATGTTTACTTGAATAATCAGATACCATGGCTTAATCAAGTAAACATATAGAAGTAACCATCACAGTCTCTTCTGTCTCATTTATGGAGTCAGTTATTTAAGTCAGCATGAACTTGTTGGTCTTTATTTTTTACTCTAGGATGTAATCCAACATTATTTAATTCCTCACTTTATTCCAGCTTTTGCCTTAAGAACTTTCTCATTTGGCGACTATGTCTCTTTGACACAGTCCCACCTCCTCTGTGTGTTTGTATCCTTGTATATGTGTATGTTCGTACATGTTTGACACTTCCTCACTTTCAAGCACTGGAAAATGCTCTAAGTTCATTTTACGTACTCCCTGGTCTAGTGCAAGGATTAGCTGTTTATCCAAGGAGCCTGATTCCTTTTATTGAAGAATGATTTAGAAACCAAGATCTGAGTGCTAGATGTGCCTATTGTTATCAGAGTTCAATTACTTCTAACCCTCTGGACTTACTGAACCAATAAATATATATGTGTCTATTAATTCCCATAACCTGAAAATATTTCTGTTTACTTCCAACTCTAATCTGTTACTATGTGGATCATCCTAGCCTCTTAGCCATGCCTATCTACATATCCCCAATCAAGAATAAGAAACTTGACATACACTGCCTGCCATCCATTTACTTAATTTTAATTCCACTGTATATATAGTGGTTTGAGAATTGTTAACCTGTACCACTATGGGAAACAACTTTATCAACTTGCAAGATATTTAGATCATTACCCACCCACTTCAGTGAAATTGTTTCATATAATGAGGTTGTAATGAAGTTAGATTTTTTTCGCATTCTATATTCCAACATAGCATTTTTCACCACATAAATGATTTCTATTTTTAATTTGCACGCATTAAGGTAAACATTTTGTGCTGTGAAGTTCTCTAATTTTTAACAAAGTCATAGCATCATGTATTCACCATTACTATATCATACAGAATAGTTTCTTTTATACTTTCAAATATCTTTAGATACAGAAGGTCAATTTAGAATATACTAAATAAAGATTTCAACAGTTTGCACCCACACAGAAACACAAAGTATAAAGTACTGTTTGAGTACTAGTTATACCGTTAATTCACATAGTACAACACATTAAGGACAGAGATCCTACATGGGGAGTAAGTGCGCAGTGACTCCTGTTGTTGATTTAACAATTGACACTCCTATTTATGACGTCAGTAATCACCCGACTTCCATAGCCTTGGCAGCTCATGACAGAATAGTTTCACTACCTGAAAACAAAGCAGAAGAAACCATTCTTTATCTATTCACATTCCCCTGATTCCCTAGAAAACATTTCTAAAGTTTATTTATATGTTATTTGAAAAGGCAGAGCTAGAGAGAGAGAGAGAGAGAGAGGTCTTCCATCCACTGGGTCATTCCTCAAATCCCTCAATAGCCAGGACTGGGAGATGCCAAAGCCAGGAGCTAGGAACTACATACAGGTCTCTGAAGTGGGTGACAGGGACCCAAGTACTTTAGCCATCATTTGTTTCCTTTCAGGGTGAACATAACAGGAAGCTAGACTGTAAGTGTAGGCTGTATTCTGTCTCAGGCATCCTGATATAGAGTGTGGGTATCCCAAGCAGAAGCTCAACCCATTGCTCAACCACACCCTCCCAACCACTGATCTTTTTATGTCTCTGTCTTTACCTTTTCCAGAATATCATATAATTTAAATAATACAATAAGTAGACTTTTCTATTTGTTTCTTTCATCAAGCAACATGCTGTTAAAATGATCCATGTCTTTCCACTTATTTCCTTCTCTCAATAAATAATATTTCATTATCTATTTACTATTGAAATGGCATCTTTCTGCCTCAGGTTTAGGGCACAGTAATTTCTTTTTAATGATTTATTTATTTATTATTTGAGAGGCAGAGTTAAAGAGAAGTGGAGGCAGAGAGAGAGAGAGAGAAGTCTTCCATTTGTTGGTTCACTCCCCAAATGGCCTCAACATTATAACTGGGCTGATCTGAAGCTCGGAGCCAGGAACTTCTTCCAGTTCTCCTACACGGTTACAGGGGCCCAAGGACTTGGGCCACCTTCTAGTGCTTTCCCTGGCCTAGCAGAGAGCTGGATCAGAAGTGGAGCAGCTGGGACTAGAACCGGGGCACATATGGGATGTCGGCACTGCAGGTGACAGCTTTACCCACCAAGCCACAATGCCTGCCCCACAGTGATTTTTTGATTGGTAAAAGGATGCAGTGTGGGACTGAGTGAGCAGAACATTCGTTTCAGTCTTGAAACTGAGAAAAAGATTCCAAACTTCCTTCATTTATCTTAACTCTTACTTCTCTAATGGTTCATTTTTTTGTCCATCCCATGCCCACTTGACTGGGAATTCATTTCCATGGCTAATCAGTGAAGAATATAGATTTCAAAGAAAAAATAAAATTTTTCATTACTATTGTGCATAGTTTAAATTCAGTCACGAATTTAAGAAGAAAGGCTGCAATGGCATCCTCTTTATTTTGACGAATATATGGATAAAACCTATTAGACACAAAATGTAAAAACAAACCAAACATACAGCTATCAGGAATAATCACAAACAGACTACAAATATCATATTTTTAATTCAGGTGCTACATTTAAAATTCTCTATTTCTTGGCTCTCATGTACCTATATGTAAGTTTTAAAATTTGATGGACAGGAGATAAAATACCTGAAGATCATAATTTTATGTAAACATTGAACTCTCATAGCATATTAACAGAAAATGTAGATCCAAATGCTGTCTTTACTTTTTTATTTCTTTTTTTTAAATTCTCTACTCAGAGAGCCTCAAAATCTCTCCAGATTGGAATGCAACACCCTGTATCTTGGAAGGAAAATTTGTATTGGGGCACCACGTCTGAAGCAGGAAACAAAATACGCGATCCTCACTGAAGCATGCCAATTCCATGGCTGATTCAAATTCCAAATGGAGTTGTTTTGCCTTTCTTAGCTTTCCTTTGAATCTGTTTCCAAGCTATAATCTGTAGACAACTGTTCGCCCACGTACCTGTGGTTAGGGCATTGTGAGACAGCTTTGCCTTTATTCCATATTAAATGCAGAAATTACTTTAATGCAGTACAGAAGTAAAATGCTGTAGGCATTCTAGAAAATAAAAGCTAGAAATTTCTAATTTAATGGTCCTGCAGAAGAAAAATCTAAGCTTCATTGTGCATCGTATGCATATCACAATGTACTTTTGACATAAAGCTGAAAGATAGATAAGATAAACCACTTTCATCTTACTTGTTATTATGAAAGATTAGAAAGAGATATCCAAGAAAAGTTGAGGTCTTTGTTTTGTTTTTCTGTGAATCTCTGAGCAGGGAGTTCTTAAGTCAGATTTCTACAATGAGCAGATGACTTGAGAAGAGAACTTGACTCAAATATAACAGCAAGCTAAACTTATGTCCTTTCAATAATATAAACTATCAGTCTGTTTTTGCACTAAATAGTTTATTGTTTTTTAACTTGTGGAAGGATCATTCATTTAATTAACAAACATTTCGGGGCCGGCACCATGGCTCACTTGGTTAATCCTCTGCCTGCGGCGCCGGCATCCCATATGGGCGCTGGGTTCTAGTCACGGCTGCTCCTCTTCCAGTTCAGCTCTCTGCTGTGGCCCAGGAGTGCAGTGGAGGATGGCCCAGGTGCTTGGGCCCCTGCATCCGTATGGGAGACCAGAAGGAAGCAGCTGGATCCTGGCTTCGGATCGGTGCAGCACCAGCCATGGTGGCCATTTGGGGAATGAAGTAACAGAAGGAAGACCTTTCTTTCTGTCTCTCTCTCACTGTCTATAACTCTACCTGTCAAATAAATTAATTTAAAAAAATTCTTAAAAATATTTCTTGAAAATCTACTTTGGCCATGTATTGATGATAAATTTTGAAGAAATACCATAAATTTAGGGAAACAGATCTGAATTTTTATCTATTTGAAGAAGAAAGACTAATAAGACATTAACAACAAGACTATATTGTTATATGTCTAGTAAGTGATATAGACCATTGATCTAGTGGTATTAGATGATAAAATAAGAAGATCTGTTGGAGCTAATGGTACAGTCAGAATGGCTACAAGAATTTAGGAGACAGAGGAAGAGAGGAAGAGAGAGAGAGAGAGAGAGGATATGAATGAACATTATAGAATAAGAATATTTTTAAAAGATGTTAGAAAGCAGATAAGAAAGTCATAAGGATCTACTAGTTTTTTCTGCATAACAAACCATGCCAAAACTTGGTGGTTTAAACCAACTAATTTATTTAGTTAGTGATTTTGTGGATACTTGCAGGTGGTTCTGGTCCAGGATGATTCTGCCTATTCCTATGGGGATCACTTCTACATGGATAGGCAGCTAATAGCTGGCTGGTGAATGGTAATTCAGTATGGTGTCATTCACCATAGTTTCCTGCTGTCTTCCAGAACACCATACATCCTACTAGTTAGGGCTGCTTATCATGGTATTCTTAAGGTTTCAAGTGCAGTAAGTGTGAGAAATCCTAATTCAAAACCACTATTCAAATCTCTACTTGAGTCACATTTGCTATTATTCCAACAGAAAATGGATCACAAGCCATAGTACAGACTGGAGGAGCTACAGATTCAAATTGCAAAGTGGCATTCATGTGAGGTTCAGAAGTCTATGGCACATTTTTTCAAAGTACCATTATTGTAAAGCAGTGACCAAAATTGTAGGTGAATATTGAAAAGATGTGGAGAAATGTAGTTGGATTTCTTGGATAAACCACTAGAGGGATATTGCCCAGGAAGTAAAGAGTGGCTATCAACATTTTACAAATACTAATCTGAAAGTTGGGTTGAGGATAGCTTGGAAGAAAGAATCTAGAGAAAAAAATTTAATATTTGTGTATTAGTCAGCCTTGAGTTACTGTTAGGAAATATCTGAGGCAAATAACTTTATAAAGAGAAAATGCTTATTTATCTTACAGCATTATAGGCTGAAGTCCAAGACTGGGGAACCCATTTGTCTGGCATTTGTTGAGGACCAGAATGCAATCATGAAAGCATCTATTTGAATGAGTGGTCACATATAGAGCTAAGTACAGAAAGAGAAGATAGCCCAATCCAGGCCTTTATAACAACCTTGTGTGAAAACTGAAGTGATAACCTGAGAACTACTTTCTGAGGACATGACTGCAAATGACTCGAGGGTCTCCCACTAGACCTCATTATCTAAAGGTTCCACTACCTCCTCAAAGTACCACCCTGTGGACCAAGTCTTTGAAACATGGAACTTGGGGGATAACCAAACTAAAATATACATTTTTCCCCAAAAGCCCAAAAGGTCCATGTTCCTCTCATGGTGCAAATTGTATGCATCCTCTCCCCAAGAAACCCAAATTCTTAATGTTTCAGCATTGCTCATAAGTCCAAGTTCAAAGTCTTAATTGAGAATCAAGGAAAACTCAGCTGTGAGCTCCTGCAAAATGAAAAACAATATACTGAAAGAACGATGTAGAATCAGCGCAGGGTAAACACTCCTATTCCAAAAGGAGAACATAGGGAAATAAAAAAAGTTGAGTCACCCCAAAGAAAGACTGAAACCCAGCAGGGAAAACATTAAATCCTAAAGCTTCACAGTGGCAGAGGACGATCCCCCATTGGCTTGGGCAGCCATGCCCCAATGGCTTTGTTGATTGAAACTCACATGGCTGCTCTCTAGGGCTGCCTGCACATGTCTATGGCTTTCCAGTGCTTAAGTTGCATATAGCTAGTCACTCTACATTCCTGGGTTTCTACATCAGCTTCAGTCCCATAACTTCACTAAGTATTACCCCATCAAAGGATCCATGCAGGGACCCAGCATGGCAGAGTATTGCTTTCCTTAAAATCTTGGTGGAAGCCACTATGACACTATTGTGCACTTGCAAGACCAGCATCACCTGAACAAGGCCAAGGTCTGTGTCCAGCATGGGCCTATCTGAGCCATGGCTGTAGCTATAGAATTCTTTACTAGCAAGCTAGAATCTGGAGCTGTCCCTGGTGAGCAAGGGACCCTGGTGAGCAGGGATCCCTGGGGCTCTTTCCTAAAAGGATTGTGTTCCAGAAGATTGACACAAACATGCTTTTCCAGGCTTCAGAGGTGCCCTTGAGGTGTCATTCCTATTGCTCCAAGGCAAACCATTTGGCTTTTCTTTATTGGCTGTCAATTTCTCAAATGTTTCTACTCTGTTCCTGGGTCTCCAGATTCACACTGTGCAACTGACTGAAATTCCCTCCCTAATCTGAATGTTTTGCTGTTTTGAAATCTCTTCCAAATTAACTACCCCATCATGCATGATCTCGGCGTCCCACAAAGTCTCAGAACACAGACACAGTATAGCCAGGTTGTCTGTGATGCTGCAACCACAGTGGCCTTTAAACCTTTTTCTTAAGAATCCTCATTCCATTTGAAACCTCATCAGCCTGGCTTTTACAGGCCACATGTACATCAGCATCTTACTCTTCTGAGCCCTCATCAGGATCACCCATAATGCTCTGCTTACAGCATTCTAGGCTTTCTCTAGACTTCTTGTTTATATTCTTCCAAATTCCCTCTGTAAACCATTCCCAAAGCAATTTAACATCCTCAGGTATCTTTATAGCAGCAGCCCCATGCCTTGGTACCAATTTTCTGTATTCCTCAGCCTTTTGTTAGTAAAACAAATACCTGAGGCAGCCTAACATTATAAAGAAGGAAGGTTTATTTTGACTCATTTCTCTGGGGTGAGGGTGTGGTCTAGGTGTCTTCTTGCTGGGAGGCTGCCAAGGCAGCATACAGTATCACATGGCAAGAGATAGGGAGTACACATGTATATCTACATCTCTGTTACCTCGTACAAGCCAGCAGGATTCAGTCATGGGAGTGCCTCCTTAATGACCTAATCAAATCTCATCACCTAACAAATATGCCACCTCTAACTAAATGCTGTAAGTGATTAATTTTCCAATCCTCATTATTATTATCAGAGGACTTTGGGGTTTGAGCACCTGAGTTTAGGAAGACAAATATGCAACCGACAGCAGTTTGTGAAAGCAGCTAGTAGTTTTGGCACTTAGATGGTACTCACTAAAGGAATCCAAATGTACGATAAGAAGAACATGTACTGTAGCAATGGCATGGATGTGACAACAACCACCAAATGTGCCAGACGGGAGAAGGAATTAAGAGTGAATTATTGCTATGCCTTGATTACTGATGGATTCGAGGGTTAGGGTGAATAAGTCAAGAGAAATAAAGAAGATAGCTTTCAGTTTTCAATCCTTGGTGAGAGGAAGACTGGTAATACATTAGCACATAGAGAGAAGGAAGAAAGAATTCGCTCATAACAAACGTGAATGGATGGCAGCATATCCCATTAATCATGTTCAGTGTGGCATTGGAACTGTGGGTGCAAAGCTTGAGGAAATGCCAGGAATATATGAATAAATAGATATTCTTGTCCACATTCCTCATAGAGATGATAAGAATAATAATAGTTGGATGGATTATCCAAGACAGAGTATAAAGAGAGAAACATAGGGTAGAGATAAGAACTTTAAGCTCTGATCACTAGAAGAACAAAGAGGAGAGGCATGAGAAAGGAATAAGTACAAAGAGTGATGGAAGAATTGGAGGATAAGGGAAGGCATTGTTACACAGTGTTAAGACATGAATGTTAGGAAAGTGTTTCAAAACAACTCTATGAGTTTTTTTTTTTTTTTATCAAGAGAATTGGAAAGAGAAGTCATATTGTGTTATTTCATAGGAACAATAACAAACAAGAGGCTAGCAGGGGGTTGTCAGAAATGCTAAAGATCAATCTAGAACCATGAAGGAAATGATGGAATAATTTCAGTGGGAGGTGATTGCGGCTGAACTCTCGGTTACTATACCCTTACTGGGAGAAGTGCACAAACCTTCCGGGATCACTGTTGACATTGTGGTCATTATGGACAGAGCACCCTAGAGCTGTGTAGTGTGAAAAGTGTTTGACAATTTGCAGTGCTTTTGGGTGCAAAGAGATCATCTCTAGATTATTTACACCCTGATATGGGGGAGCCATAATTAGAAAGAAAAAAACACTGCCACGGGCAAATACAAAAATAATTATTTTATGGAAAAATAAGGCAAAGGAATAGGTGACTAGAGTGGGTTGTGCAGAGGTTCTGAGAAGTTTTTATTTTATAAGAGAAATACATAGACCAGATCTTATCAAAGACAGCACATGTTGGGGAGAAGTAGATGACAAGGTGGGAAAATGAGATACAAGTATGTGGGTCTCCAAATGCCAAATAAAATAATTTGGATATCATCCACAGGCTATAAAGAAACTTGAGAGATAGAAACATGGTTAAAGAATTTACAAGAGTGAAGGGAAGCAGTTAGGGAATGCTTTCAGGCAATTACCTTTACTTTTTATTTTAAATGCTCTGTACATGTAAAAGAGCATAAGCTTATCTGATCTGCTTAGCCAAAGTAAATATCCTGAGAGAAAGCTAACTTCTGCCCTTCAGATTTATTTTACGATTTATTTCTGATTCCCTAGAAACATTTTATAAATTGAGTACTTTTCATGTGATCCTGATTCCTCAACCGTGATGTAAGAAAACTTAAATACACACATTTTATACGAACTCTAACCACTAATTAAAAATGAATTTACAGGGCTCAATGCCAAGCATATTGTCCTAGTATATTCTTATTCTTCCATTTGAAATTAAATGATGTAAGTTAACACTGTCATAATCTTGTAGGCTTATTTAATTTGAGAAGCAGAGTTGTCATTGAATTGATATGAACAAATCAATGGCTAATCAGTTTAAATAGCAATCACTACTGAATATATTTATGGGAGCTTAATTACTGTACAGTAGTACCATGTCAAGTGTGAAAAAGCATTAAAATATACCAGGATGTGTCAACTGGCAATGTCAGGAAGTGTAATGGACTATGAACCCATTAAACTTTTATATTTTTAAGCACTTTACTTGGGCAAATCATCAAATCTCAGTGATAACTTGCAAAATATGCAAATTAGTAATTTTGCACTTCTAAGTAAGCCACGACACATTCTTGGCCTATTTGATCAATTGCTGTGTTCAGCACAACACAACTTAATGTCAGGGTTGTTGTTGTTCAGTAGATCCCATAATCTGTTGTCTAAAAGTTTGGTGATGATCTGGGCAGGTGGTGAAAACTACATTGTCTTTGTCAGCATTTTAATCTAAAACTATCTCATGTCCTTGCAATGTTTTGTACTTTATAATCTAGCTTAGTTTATCAGTCAAGCTTGTCTTAAACAATAGAAACATCATGCATGGAAACAGTAGAAATGGAATTTTAGCACAATGGTTCAGAACTCTGTGTGGTTTTTAACTTGGCCAGGAAAAATTCCTTCAGAGTTAGGAGCTAAAGTGAGGGCTCTCTGGTGATGTGAGGAAGAAGGAAGTGACTGGGGGGCGGGGGGAGGGGCGTGGGTAGTACTAGGAACAAACTTGCCTATTTCAGATTTCTGAAAGATTCCTAGATTCAGAGATGAGCATTGTATCGATGGTAGGAAGGCAACACCTACTGAGGGATGTTCCAACAACTGCCAGTTCTACCCATCTCTCTCGCCATTTCTCAGATATAAATACACATATACAACACACATGTGTGCACAAACACACGCCCTTCTATTTTCACAGTTAGACACAATAAAATAGACACTGTTGCTATGCTTTTCTCTGCACTACTCCTCTCCCCAGATTCCTCTGCTGAGATGTTATTACAAACTCCATTCCAAAATTAGCTGATCAGTCTGCTATTCAATGGATGCTTTTGACTTCACTTTTGAATCAAAAGTGAAATGAATAAATGAAATCTGTTTCTTTAACTCATTTTTTCTCTATAGTTTCCAACTTCTTGATAAGATAACTTGTGTCTTGAGGGCTTTGCTTTTGCATCTCTTCTTTCCATAGTTTCTATATAAGAGATATGATGTCTCCCTATATTTCCACCTTAATATAAAGGGTACCTGGAAAATAAGAGGGAAGTAAATAAAAGGTAATAAGAGGTCATTTTTGTCCAAGAATAAATAAAAAAGAATGACAAACAGACTTGGAAGCAGAAGTAAAACCAGAACACATGGTGACTGAGAAAGCCAGAAGGAAATAAAATACAGAAGTATGTAAGCTTGGTCAAAAGTAACAAGAAACATCTGACTGATATGAGTTTTCTGTTTCTTAGAAGTCACAGCTGCCCTCGCACTCACTCAGAAGCTTTCAAAACCTTTTCTACTCCCCTGACAGAAGAGAGCAGCCTCTAGATAGATTATTGCTGTGCTAATTGCACCCCAAATGCAAGGCTCTTCTTTCCTAAGTTATGGCGGTAGGGCCATGGCCTTGCAAATGGCTTCAAGATTGCTGGCTCCTGTCAAAGTCAAACTCATTTTTCAGTCTCTTGAAAAGTGAAATTTACACAGTCTTGTCTGTACACACATTTCTTTAAGAAAGACACAGTTCTATGTCTGTGTGGTCGTGGGACCTGTTCCCAAAGAGTTTGGCTTATCGTAGGTTTCCTCCTTCAACTTGGAATCATTTCTAAGATCCAGATTACAGTAAGACTATCAGGGAAGATGGTGTATAATCAATTCTATTAAACTACATACAAAAAAACAAGGAAGGAGCAATAAGAATGAAATCACAAAAGTCGGGGAGTACAAAGGGTCATGACTTTGTGTTGCCAAACACAAAAAGTAATGATTATTCGCACATACAGATTTTTTTCATCAAATAGATATGATATTCATATGAATATTTTTTGCTGAAATATGTGATCAGACAGGTGAAGAGAATGTTTTCTGTAAAAGACAGGCATTCTATTAAGTTCAAGGAAAATATGTTCTGGAAACAGGAGGATATTATAAGTGATATTTCTTCCAATATTTTATACAGACAATGTTATGAGAAGAGCTGAAGCAGCTGGTGATTGAAAGCTGTTGATGAAAAAGCTCTGAATTATCCATGTTAACTCTGTACTAAATCAAAGTTCCTAGAAAATTTTTCTTTTTTCCTTTCTACTTTAAACCTCAGGCCTGGATTCTTGTGCTTTGTCCATTTAATGAGAGTCCCATCCAAAAGGAAACAAGCTGACCTTAGAATTTGAGGCATGTTGGAATCAATCTCCTTTGAAATGAGCTACTACTGTTTCTCAGACCAAAAGTAGAACATGAAATTCATACTGGCTCATTAAAATCCTACACTTCTTCAGACCATCTGTAATCATGACATGTAGTAATCAATGTGATTGCAATATGCACTTAATGCTTTCATATATCAACACATGCATGCTTGTCGCATGGCTTGGAGTTGTTGGAAATACTTCAAGATGGTTTTGAGTGCTAAGATTTCAGGCTGCATCATGGCTTCTATTATATATTGGAATTGAAATGGGTGATGATCCAGCTAGGAGAGGAGAAGCTGGTAATGTGACTTTTTCCCCCACTGTGGGCTTTGTGGGTTTCAGCAGCCCAACACTCTCAGTCCTCGGTGTGATACCCAAGATACTGAACAGAAGCCACGCCCGAATCCAGTGTTAGCACTCAGAGATGATACAACCAGCAAACGTTTCCTTTTGGGAAGCCTCTGAGGATCCCAATTACTCTGAATCAAGAGAGAAGTCAGTCAGGCTTGAAGTAAGGGGTTTTCATTTAAAATCAGCAGTGAGGGAAGAGTGTGATGAACGGATGAAGTTTCTTGGCTTGTCAGAGCTGCTGAAAACCATTACTGTCAAACGCACCTCCCTCCTTCAGCCCCTCCTGCTCCTTTACAGTATCGATAGGAAATGCAATAAGATCCATTCCTCTTCGTCTCCCTGCAACAGCGTGAGGCTACTTATTGACATTCTCTGAATTTCCATCCAAGAAGTCATTTTTCAGAACAGGATCCTGGAGGAGCCTCTACATGTCTCCTCATTCAGAACTGATACCCATGGAGTGCTTCTCAGGGAGCAGAAAAGAAGAAATGTCTACAGTTGTGTTTGTTGCCAAAGGACTTAATGAAAGATTGCAGGTGCCATATCCGCTTTAATTGAGTTTCAGCTTGCTTCACACATGGTAGTCCGGTTGCCACAAGGGAATAATAAACAGACACATTGCCCTTCATGGCTATGGAGGCCACTGGAGTGGAGGATGAGAAGAGCATTATTCACGGAGATTGTCCATGCCTCCTTAGAAGGGATCTGATCACAGCAGTTCTTGAACAGGGGGAGGCAGGAGTTACGCTTCCAGGATGCTTTTGACAGTGTACCCAGCCAAATACTACCAACTCTTTAAATATCCCCCCCACACTGGTTGTACTGAGAAAGTATACAAATATACGGAGTAAATTTCTAAAACCAGCAGTCTGAATCCTCAGCAGACTTAGATTCCTTTGGTCAAGTAGTTTTATTATAGATTATGCTCTGCATCTTCATTAATAATTAATTTTTTTTTCAATTCAGTAAAAAATGCACAGCCTAGAATTTACCATCCTAAATGTTTTTAAGTATATAGGTCAGAAGTGTTGAGTTGTTGTGCAATGGATCCCCAGAACTTCTTCCTCTTACAAAACAAACTCTATACCCATTGAGCAACAGTCAACCCCTGGCACTCATCATTCTTTCTATTGTTCTAAGTTTGATTACTTTAGATGCATCATGCAAGTAAAATCATACAGTGTTTGTATATATATGAAAACATGTATGTAGCTGAAAAGTAGCTACTAATGACTTAGCACTAATTCCACAAAAATGGAATTATTATATCCTAGCAACTAAAATAAGTCCTGGGACACATTTGAACCCTTATGCCACATGAGGTCTAGTGGGAAAAATGGTGCCATATATAAACAATAACAGTTATGTGCCTGCTCAGCAATATCATTTTCATTAACAAGCATGACTGTTTTTGTGCACAAATGCTTTATGGCACGTTTCTAGTATCAGGTCAGAAATTTTCTTTTGCATTTCCATCTTCTTGCCAGCGTTGTTATTCCCTAAAGACTAAGATCATGTTTGAATCCTCGTATTAAACATCAAAGATCACATTCTATTTTCTATGCTTGTGCATTGATTCATAGTATGTTAAGTCATGTAAGCACTGTCACTTTTTCTTTTTAGAGAATTATAGTTAAAAGTCTCCTCCTCTCCTTTTTTCTCCTTCATCTGTCAGTTCCATTGTTATCCATCTGATGTATGAGCATTTTTCTCCATCCTCTTAAGATTTCAGGGTCAAGACCCCTCAATCATCTTGAAATGCCTCTGCCATGTGTTCTTCTAAACTCTGTGAGAAGCTCTGTATCCTTTCTTGAAATCCACGTTTTTGGTATTAAAAGATGCCCTTGATTTAAAAAAAAAAAAAACACAGAGTAACTTGACTTTGAAGATCTGTATTCAAAAGTTTCTTCCAAAACAATGATCTTTAAATTGTGATGAAAATTCTAGTTGCACCTATAATTTCTATGCAGTTTTTAAAAATAATAGAATTGTTCTTAATGGACCATAAATATTATGGGCATCAATGCTTCTATTTTGAAAACAAAGAAAATAAAGTTTATAAATAGGAAGTGACATTTCTAAGATCAAAGTCTTTAAAGATATATTTTGAGGCTTCTTCTGGCTTACACATTTATTCTCATTTGAATTAACAGAAGTGAGTAACAAATAGTGTGTTGTATGAGTTTGGGAGTCTCAGCATCACCCTTGGGTAAGTGTTAGGAAGATAACAAAACTCTCAATCAGCCTTGTCAATCTGTATGAAGGCACCTCTATAAGTAACTGCTGCATATCTTCCTCATAAGACTTGTGATAAAATGCCTTGAATTTATTAGTACCTATAAATTCTCCTTAATATAAAGTGGCTCATGGGAAATAGCTGCTTCTTCAACTATTATAAGAAGAGATACATAACAGCTTTATATTAGGAAAGACAAAGTTTTTTCCTCCCCTGTTGTCTGCATCATGTCCTTCCTCTAAAATACTCCAAAGCTCCATTACCCATTCATGCATTTTTTCCACAGTGGCCATTGAGCTCCTAATGTATTTCAGCCACTGTTATGTGGCACTGGTCATAAATGGTGAATAAGATGAACTGGGTCTCTGCCTTCAACTCTTTGCTCTCAGAACTATCTCATACGGCTATTGTATTTTCCATCTGCATGTTTTCTTCTGGTTAGTCAAGGAATACTTTGTTGTTAAAGCAAGTGTGAGGGTAGAGAAATATTATTTTTTTACTAGATCCACAAATCATCAGCACATCTTATAGAAGGAAACCAATGTGAGAGAGACCCTCTTCTATGACACCAAAATAACTGATTCCTTGACCGTTTTCCAAACTGCAAATGGAAACACATTTCTCTACCTTATATGAAAATACCAGTGTGAATTTTGAAGGTCGACTGGTTTTGAGGGTGGGAATTTTCCCTCTCTAGACCTGTACACCTGTGGCATGTGCATACATTCAATAGCCTAAAAGCTGTTAACATAGTCATGGGCAGTAACATGTCTATCTAGTTAACCAATACGTAGTCATTGTTCCAAAAACAGTAACAGCAGCGAGAATATAATAAAGAGTAAATACATGTAGAATATGTGCAAGGGAAAATGAATGAATGAGTTTTAGAAACTTAAATGCTTGTGTGCTGGCTTGTCATTTTTCTTCTTTATTCCTCAGTCCTAGAAACTACCATTAATCTGAAAGGGGTTAGTACTTGGAATTAATTTGCATGAACCTTACTGTGATTAGAGCCTTGTTAAGGAAAAATGGCTTTCAGGAGTCTTTCTAAAAAATTCAATACTGCTGCCCCTACATCTTCTACTTTGTTCACCCCCTTTTCTCCTAGGACCTGCTATCCTTAGAACACTGACATGTACCCCACCAGACTGAGCCTATCTGGAGTTATCTCAGCAAGGCTTGCTCTGGGGCAAGGGCTGAAATAGTGAGGTCTGTTGTTAGCAAGACACTTTTCCGGTATAGCCATCACCCACAATTTAGAACAGATTCTTGCTTTGTGCTTCTATTCTCTGCCTGTGTGATGGACTACTTTAGAAAAAGTATGAGGCAGAATAAAAAAATATATATAGGCTTAATTTCTTTTTCATTTAGTAATTACTTCACTGCAGCAAACTGAACTGGGTCTGAGTGATTGTTGACATCTAATTTTCAGGTTTTGAATTACTTGGAGAAAAAAGCATACCCCTCAGTTTTCATCTACTAACTTTTCACTGTGAAGCTATTATGCAGAACAGAGTATGATCTTCAGCAATGTTTAACACAGGTCATAACTGGAAATAAAATAAACCCTTGCTTTTAGGATGAGAAAATGATTAAAGACCCATAATCTTGGCAGAACCATGGTGCTGTCATTTAAGACATATACACTTGCAAGGCATTACAATGACCGCTTCAAGACATTCATAAACTGGCAACATTATTTGGAAACCAGCCATCCTTATCTCTTTGCCCCATTGTTGGGAGCACATTCCATTTCCATGAACAAGATTGTATTTATTTATTTTCTATAAATTTTGTTTATTTGGAAATGCATGTATGTATGTGCAAGTTGTCTTCAATAATTCTTAGAAAATGGAAATAATGTTGTTTATTGGATGCAAAAACATTTTGAATTCCATGCATTTGGGAGGTTTTCAGAAAGCTGATGAGTTGATGATGGGCAAAGTTTTTGGATTAGCAATTAAGACACCCATGTACCATTCAGAATACCTGGGTTTGATTCCTGATTCTGAATCTTGATTCTAGCTTCTTAACAATGAAGACCCTGTAAGGCAAAAGGTGATGGTTCAAGTAATTGAGACCCTGCTATCCATGTGATCTGCCTGGATTGAGTTCCTGGCTCCTAGCTATAGCTCTGGCTGTTGCATATATTTGAGAAGTAAACCATCAGAACTTTCTCTCTCTCTCTCTCTCTCAATTATCTGTCTCTCTCTGTGTCTATCTGTCCCCAACCCCCAAAACCCATGGAAGTTATATTAAGAAAAAAAAAATCTATGGATGGATTTCAGTTTTTTGCATCAAAATAAACATCTCTTTTTAAAAAGATTTGGTTATTTGAAAGGCAGAGTCACAGAGTAAGAGGGAGAAACAGTGAGAGAGATAGAGAGAAAGAATCCTCCATCCATGGTTCATTCCCACAATAGTTTGCAACAGCCATGGCTGGGGCAGGCCAAAGGCAGCAGCCTAGAACTCCATCTGGGTCTCTCAAGTGGGTGACAAGGGCCCGAGCACTTGAGCCATCCTTCATTGCTTTCCCAGATGCTTTAGCAGGGAGCTAGATCAGATGTGGAGCTTCAAGGGTTTGAACCAACACTCTTAGGGGATGCCTAACCTGCTGTGCCACAACACCAGCCCCAAAATTATCTTTCAATTTCATTTTTTTCCACAAATTTTTGAAGTATTTTCCTCAGGTTCCAAATGAACCATGAAACTGGGGAAATGGAACTCTAAATAGAAATTAACAAAGAACTTAAATTTTAGGACTATTGTTATCTAAAATGATCATATTTTAATTCATTTTAATATTTGTCTAAGAGTTAGACAAACTGTACAACTGAGGCAACAATCCCTACTATACTTCCCTTATGTAAGATACCAGTTGCAAACCCTTATGTCCTCAGGGTCACTTTCACTTCACATCTCACTACAAGTTCAAGGATTCCCATGACCTATCTGCAATCTGATAAATTATGAGAATGAATCACAGAACTCAGTGAAATGCTGATTCATAACAGCAGTTTTATTATACTAGAATAATTTAACTTAGACCACTCAAGTAAAAAAGACAAATCAAGCAGAACCTGGAAGGATTCAAAGGACAAAGTTTACATTGTCCTCATGGGTATGCTATCTTCCAGCATTGAGACTTAGAAGCCACCTGAGCTTTGATCTACAGAGTTATCATTGGGTCTTTTTTTTTTTTTTTTTTGACAGGCAGAGTTAGACAGGGAGAGAGAGAGAGACAGAGAGAGAGTTATAGACAGTGAGAGACAGACAGAGAGATAGGTCTTCCTTCCATTGGTTCACTCCCCTGATGGCTACCACGGCCAGTGCTGTGCTGATCTGAAAAGCGGGTGCAGGGACCCAAGCACTTGGGCCATCCTCCATTGCCTTCCCAGGCCACAGCAGAGAGCTGGACTGGAAGAGGAGCAACTAGGAGTAGTACCCAGCACCCCAAATGGGACTAGAACCCAGGGTGCCGGCGCCACAGGTGAGGATTAACCAAGTGAGCCATGGCGCTGGCCCCTCATTGGGTCTTATGACATGGCATGGTTCATGCAATCACTCCCTACATGGTGAAACTCAATCTCCAGTTCCCTCATACCTGAGTCAAACCCTGTAATCAAGAAGTGGTCTTTCTTTTTTTTTTTTTTTTTTTTAAGATTTATTTTATTTTTTTGAAAGACAGAGTTACAGAGAGAGGTAGAGACAGAGAGAGAGGTCTTCCATCCGCTGGTTCATCCCCCAGATGGCCGCAACAGCCAGAGCTGCGCCGATCCAAAGCCAGGATCCAGGAGCTTCCTCCAGGTCTCCCATGTGGGTGCAGGGCCCAAGGTCTTGGGCCATCTTCTATTGCTTTCCCAGGTCACAGTAGAGAGCTGGATTAGAAGAGGAGCAGCTGGGACTAGAACCCACGCCCATATGGGATGCCAGCGCTTCAGGCCAGGGCGTTGACCTGCTGAGCCACAGCACCGGCCCCAAGCAATGATCTTTCTGGCATTGGCACCCCTCAGCCTGAGTCATTTCAACAGAACAGAGTAGCTAGGGACCAAACATGACTCACCTTGTTAGCAGACACTTTCTGGTATGCTTGCAGAGTCCATATCATGAGTAACAAAGACCCACCTCCCACCCCCACCCAATCTCAGTTCCTCATTCCATGACTCTAGAGGTTTTAGCTAAAAGGCAGAGCAAAAATTTAGTTTGCCCTAAGAATGACCAGCATCACTATTCTCTTGGATTAGTAACTGAACTCGTTTGTCTTATACAGTTACCTCCCCTATTCCACTATGTCATCTGTTTGTTATAAATGCAAAATAAGCATGGAGTCACCCTTCTGATATCTTCTCCTGTCCCCAAACCCTGCTCCCTGCCCTCAACACCCTGGCCTTTCTTCTGTTCTTCAAATGCCACCATCTTTCTGGCTTTAGGACTTTTGTGTCTGTATTCACTGTCTCACTGTCTCTTATCATTCAGGTCTCAGCTCACATGCTGTTTCCTCTGAAAAGCTTTCCCTGAACAGTCCATCCAGCCACCAAGCCCACATCTCTTCTCACACATCCCCTTACTTTGTTTGTATTCTTTGCGGAATTTGTTACTACCTACAGCCATCCTACTCATTGTCTATTTGCTGGTGTATTATTTGTCTTTTCCTGGGGAATATAAATTTCCAGAGAGCACTGTTTCATTGATCATTGCATCCCACACATCTAGTTTCTAGCTAAAACAATGCCTCATAATTTTAGTGCTCAATAAATATTTATAAAATGAAATAACAAACTGGTTCAACTTCTAGCACTGAAAGAGCAATAATTTCCCTGACTTACTGTCATAGGAGATTGGCCTTATGTACTATTAGGTGGGAAAGTTAAGTAGGAAATTGCACTAAATTCTTTCCCAATTATTTTTGCTTAGAAAAAGCTCGGATCCCAGGCTTCCATATTCACTTGGTAGCAATGGGCCACATTCAGAGATTAGCTTTTGAGTATCATCAGCAAACATCCCATAATTACTCCTTTAATAAATCTCAATATATGAATTCTGAAAAAAGCAAAAAATACAAATTGACAGCATAATTTATAGGGGAAACACATTTTAAGTGCTAAACCCCTATTAAAATAATTATGCTTAGTAATTTAAGGGCTTCAGAAGTTCAGGGGAGAATAAAATTAAAAGATAATACAAGTTTCTATGAACATTCTGAAACTCCCTCACCTAGGATGCAGTTAATTCAAGATCAGCATTCATGTTATGCCTGTAACTGTGGACTGAGGGAGAAAGCCTTTAAGGTCTAAGATTCAGTTTTAAATCTGAAGAAGGAAAGGCAGCACTGAAGTGGACATAAAGTATGATGCAACACTCAAAACTCAGAGGAAAAAAAGACCACTGAATCAGGTTAAAGAAAAGTGAGAGAAGAAAGCAAAGTAAAAAAAAAAAAAAAAAAAAGAGAGAGAGAGAGAGAGAAATAAACACTAATGATGTTATTACCAAAATGAAGAATAAATCATTTACTTATTAGACAAAAAGAGAGGGGGAGCACCCCATATATGGTTCACTTCCCAAATGCCAGCATCAACTGCTGCTGGCCTGGGGTCTTCACCAGGAGGAAGGAATTTAATTCAGATTTCATACATGGGTGGCAGAGACTCAACTTGTAAGCCATTACCACTGCCTTCCAGGCTCTGTATCAGAAGGAAGCTAGAATCAGGAGCTGGAACTGGGAGTCAGATCTAGGCACTCCAATGTATCTTAACTTCTAGACCCAACACCTGCCAGGATAAATAATTACAATCACAATGCTGGAGACTCCTCATGAGATATACAGGGAAAAAATGAAATTTGTGGAGATGAATATACTAGTTGATGTTGATGATGACGCCTTTGTCTACATTGTGTTCCTATTGATTCGCCAATCTGTAGGATAATAAAGAGCAGTGTCATCTTCATGGATTCCTTCTAAAAAGACCCTGCTAGAAGGGAATGAATAGATGTGGCGGTGTTTCAAGTCCCCCTTGCTTTACAACTCTGCAGCATTTGGAAAGCTCTACTTTGCAAAACTCAAAGCAAAAGTGACATATTTCATAATCTCATGCTTTTTCTCAAAGAATAGATACATTAAAGTCATTAACAGGGCAATTAAAATATGAATTTGGACACACACACACAAACACACACACACACACACGCAGAGTCATGCCCTGGATGTCCTAGGATATTTGAGGACTCACAGGTGCTGTAGGGTATTCTTTTGTAGGTGATCCAAGATGGGTGCATAATAATAGCACTGTTAATTGCTTCTTTTAATGATTATTGTACCTTATGACCTCAAAAGAATTATTGAAAGCAAAACTTTGCTGTCAAAAAGGTTAAAATGTTTCTTTTCTGAAGAGGAGGTTTTGCCAAATCTGTGAATGGTGCACTTAATACATCTGAGCCTCAGCTGTTCCTATTGAAAGGTGGGGCATGTGATTCTCATCCCTTATTTGTGCTGCAAAGACCATGGAGAGTAAATGAAAGAATGTCCCTAAAGTTCTCTTAGCTGCTGACTGCTTCACAGATATGAGGTAATTGGTAATTTGATTGGTCAGGATTCTTAATTCTCATCCCTTCTACAAGATGTAAAATTAGGTCCCATTACATTGGAGGCCCCATGGAGGCCCAGAGAGCCATCTGGTTGCTTACCTAGAGGAAAAAATTGGATGTGGAGCTGAATGGGAAAAGGACCCCTGGAGGAAGGAATGGCCTGGGAATCTTCCCAAGTCTGTGAGGCGTTCGTTCACTGTGCTCTTCTGGGAGCCCTCCCTGGACTGCAGCAATGCAAGGGAAGCAAATGAGGACGCACAGGCTACTCATGGGGTCACTGTGCTGGAAGAAAGGGAATCAGAAGGTGGACCCACAAACTGCAGTTGAGCAAATGGGAAAGAAACCTTTTCAGAGGGGTTCGATCAAGCAGGAGGCTTTAAATACATGAAAGGAAAAACCCTGCTTATCTTGCCATCGGTCAGGAATTTAGGACTCATTTTTGTAAATTTAGCCCTTCATTTATTTTCCTGGGGTTTTGTTTTCAATGTAAATAATTTATAAAAATTAAATTCCATTTAATATTCTAATTTGGAAATTTAGGTTATTATAAAAGTACTGATTTATTTGAGAGGTAGAGAGAGAAAAGTACTTATTTAATTGAGAGGTAGAGAGAGAGATGGAGAGACAGAGAGATAGCAAGAGCACTCCTATGTAATGGTTCACTCTCTAAATGTCCTCAATGGCTAGGGTTGGGCTAGGCCAAAGGTTGGAGGCAGGAAATGAATCCAGGTGCTCTTATATGGAATGTGGGCAATGTAACTGCTAGGCCTAGCACCTGTCCTTAGAAATAAGCTCAGGAGCCAGCATGGTGGCTCCCTGCTAATGCACCCAGGAAAGCAGCAGAAGAGGACCAAAATACTTGGGCCACTACCCCTCACATGGGAGACCTTGATGAAACTCCTGGCTCCTGGTGTCAGCATGGCCTAGCACTGGCTGTTGCAGCAATTTGGGGATTGAACCAGCAGACAGAAGATTCTCTCTCCCTCTCCCTCTCCCTCTCCATCTCCCTCTCCCTCTCCCTCTCCCTCTCCCTCTCCCTCTCCCTCTCCCCCTCTCTCCTTCTCTCCATCTCTCCATCTCTCTCTCTCTCTCTCCCTCTCTCTCCCTTTTTCTCCCTCTCTCTCCCTCTCTCTCTTTCTCTGTCGCTCTCACTTTTGCTCTTGTTCTCTCTCTTTAACTCTGCCTTTCAAATGAACAAATAAATCTTTAAAAAAGGAATAATTTATGCTGAGTGTAATAAGCCAATCCCAAAGGGACAAATACCACTTGCTCTCCTTGATAGGTGACAACTAACTGAGCACCAAAAAAGGAAACCTATTAAAGTGAAATGAACACTAGGAGAAACGGTGACTCGATCAGCCCTCACCCTGACTGTTGATAAGCAACTTGATATGTTATCCCTCTTAGTATTTTTTTTTGTTTGTTCTACTTAATACTTTTGGTTGAATACTGTAATCAATACACAATTCTTCTTAAGTGCTGAAACTTAACTGAAAAGTGATCGCTGTTAAATGTAAGAGTGGGAATAAGAGAGGGAAGAGATGTGCAATTCGGGACATGCTCAAGCTGACTTACCTCAAATGGTAGAGTTAGAAACATACCAGGGGATTCCAATTCAATCCCATCAAGGTGGCATGTACCAATGCCATCTCACTAGTCCCAGTGATCAATTTCTGTTCACAATTGATCATAATGATAGGACTAAGAACCAAAGGGATCACAGAAACAAGAATAGTGTCTGCAAATACTAGCTGATAGAATCAAAAAGGGAGAGAATGATCCAACATGGGAAGTGAGATACACAGCAGACCCATAGAATGGCAGATGTCCTAAACAACACTCTGGCCTCAGAATCAGCCCTTAAGGCATACAGATCTGGCTGAAAAGCCCATGAGAGTATTTCAGGCATGGAAAGCCAAGACACTCGGGGGGGGGGAACCCTAAATGAAAGATCTCTGCGAGTGAGATCCCAGTGGAAAGAACGGGGCCATCAAAGAAGGAGGTACCTTTCTCTGAAGGCAGGAGAGAACTTCCATTTTGACCATGGCCTTGTCTAAATATGATCAGAGTCAGTGAACTCAGGGGGCTTCCATAGCCTTGGCAGCTCATGACAAGAGCCCGGGGTGATTACTGATGCCATAAACAAGAGTGTCAATTTGTTAAGTCAACAACAGGAGTCACTGTGCACTTACTCCTCATGTAGGATCTTTGTCCTTAGTGTGCTGTACATTGAGATTTAATGCTATAACTCGTACTCAAACAGTATTTTTCACTTTATGTTTCTGTGTGGGAGCAAACTGTTGAAATCTTTACTTAATGTATGCTAAACTGATCTTCTGTATATAAAGAGAATAGAAAATGAATCTTGATGTGAATGGAAGGGGAGAGGGAGTGGGAAAGGGGAGGGTTGCGGGTTGGAGGGATGTTATGGGGGGGAAACCATTGTAATCCATAAGCTGTACTTTGGAAATTTATATTCATTAAATAAAAGTTTGAAAGCAAAAAAAAAAAAAAACAAGTAATACTTTTAACTTACAAGAAGGCTGCTAAGACAGAGGATTTCTGTGTACCCTTTTCCAGTTTGCCCAGTGTATACATTTTTTTAAAAGATTTGTTTTATTTCTTTGAAAGACAGAGTTACAGAGAGAGATATAGACAGAGAGAGAGGTCTTCCATCCACTGGTTCACTCCCCAGATGTCCGCAACAGCTGGAGCTGAGCCGATCCGAAGAAGCCAGGATCCAGGAGCTTCTTCCAGGTCTCCCATGTGGATGCAGGGACCCAAGGACTTGGGCTGTCTTCTGCTTTCCCAGGCGATAGCAGAGAGCTGGATCAAAAGAGGAACAGCCAGGACTAGAACCAGTGCCTGTATGGGATGCTGGCACTTCAGGCCAGGGCTTCAATCCACTGTACCACACTGCTGGCCACTGCCCAGTGTATACTACTTTGTCACCATTGCTCACCCATTAATTTTTTTTTAATATTTTATTTATTTTATTTGAGAGGTAGAGTTACAGACAACGAGAGGGCGAGACAGAAAGGTCTTCCTTCTGTTGGCTCACTCCCCAAATGGCTGCAACGGCCAGAGCTGTGCCAATCCGAAGCCAGGAGCCAGGCGCTTTTTCCTGGTCTCCCACGTGGATGCAGGGGCCCAAGGACCTAGGCCATCTTCCACCACCCTCCCAGGCCATAGCAGAGAGCTGGATGCAAGTAGAGCAGCTGGGACTAGAACCGGCGCCCATATGGAATGCCGGCGCCACAGACAGAGAATTAACCTATTGCACCATGGCGCTGGCCCCATCACCCTTTAATTTTTATCATACAGTGCTAACATATTATCATGGATATTATAGTCTCATATATATTATATTATTATATACAAAGAGAGAAAGAGAGGCATTTTAAATACAAGCAATTAAACATTGTTTCAAAATTTGTTCAGTCTTTAGCCCATATTCCAGTTTTGTCAAATTTTTTATTTTCATAGCATTTTTTCCCTGTAATACAGGATCTGAAGTCATTCATTTAATTTAGTAGTTATATCTGCTGCTTTCTTTTCATTCCATTCAGATAACATATGCCTGGTTAGATCATGATACAGGGGGTGTATTCTTGTAAGGATGCCATATCTTGAGCTCCTTGTCTACCTTCTACTCATTAGTAGTGTGAATTTGGATTCCTAGGTCAAATTGTTGTCCAACTTCTCCACTGTAGAGTAACCATCCTCCCACCCGCATCTCTTAAGGCTAATTAACAATCTATAGAGATAGAGATTGAGATTATGAAAATATTCTGTTTCTCATCAAACTTCTCTCCCTAGATGTGGTATCCATTGAAGATTCTTGCCTAAAGCTAGTTGTTCTGTGATGGTTGCAACAGAGAGCTTTTCCAAATCAATCACTTGTCATTCAGCATTCAACTGTTGGGAAGACACCTTCTTTCCTATTTTCTGTGTTCATTAGGCCCTCATAGAGTACTGTTTTATTAATTATGTTAAAAACCATTGAATTACTTAATTTTGATGCTGAATTTTACCTAATGCATTCAGTGGGAACCCCTTAAGCTGGTTCCTATGTCTTTTAATACACCTCCATTTTATTGTATCCTCAACAACCAGATGTTCATCTTGTATCTTCCCTGCTCCGGTGCTAGAATCAGTCATATCTTCATTTAGCCTTGTTTCCTCTTAGTGAGCAATGACATTTAGAAACCAAAATCTAAGCTGTAAGAATGGTCATTATTCCTGATAAGTCACTGCTTCTTGCCCTTTCAGTGGACATAGGAAATATGTGTTCTTTTTGATGCCTCCAATTTCAGTCTAATCCCACTGGATCATCTTTGCCTCCCCTCATTTCATAGTCCATTTTATCACAATGAAAACCCTAGTTTCCTACAACTTCACTATATTTACTTATTTACACAATCTTAGCAATACACACAGTACTTTTAGAATTGTTACATGCATACCACTATAAAAACAAGTGAAAAAACTAAATAAAAAATTTAAGATTTGCTTGCAGATTTCCCTCTGGATTGTGGGTATTCAAACAAGGAACTCTGTTATAAACATAGTTCTAGACACGTATAATGTACCAAAATCACATGCTGAAATCCTAAGTCCCAATAAGATGATAGTAGAAAGTAATTAGGTTTAAATAATGTCATCAGAGTAGGATCCTCATGATAGGATTAGTAGCCATACATGAAGATACTAGAAAGCTTGCTCTCTCTTTCTCTCTCCCTGCACTGTGAGAACACAGAAAGACGAGTGCTATCAGCCAGCCAGGATAAAAGCCCTTACTTGGAATGAAATTGACACACACCTTGATCTTGGACTTGAAAGACTCTAGAACTATGAGAAATAAATGTCTACTGTTTAAGTCACATAGTTTATGGAATTTCATTATAGCAGACTGAAGTAAAACAAAACTTATAGATGATCTTCCATTCATTCACAAGTTATGATTTCTCCAACAACTCGTTTTATTATTAAATGAATAAAATATGCTAGCAGCAATCATATTGTCTAATCCCAAACATTGGTAAGATAAAGTACATTGTAATAAAATATTTGAGAGAATAATTTCCCTGGAAAGTCCAGGACAAATGGTAACTTTTTAATGTTCCACAGAAAATCTAAAGGCAAACAGTATATGATGCTCTGCAGTCATGTCTTCCAAGACTACCTGTTGCTGCACTTCCTCTGTCTTCCAACCACCTTACAAATATTATAGAAAATGAATCATACACTGAATAAGTGGAATGAACAGAGTGGGAGACTGGTGAATTTTGTTAAGCATCTATTACTTATTGGTAATTGTGCAATAAGATTAAAATATGTTGACTTGTTCTTTGCTCTTCCTCTGTGATTACTCCGTTCATTTGAAAGACAGTTGTGATTGTTTCTGTTTGTAGTCAATTATCGGTTGTTTTCTTACCATTCTTACTGGTTTAATTTTTATTTTTGAGTATACAAAACACAAGTTCCACAAAGCCAAAAAATGTACAAAAAATTATACTCAGTGA
Source organism: Oryctolagus cuniculus (assembly GCF_964237555.1). Lineage (NCBI taxonomy): Eukaryota > Metazoa > Chordata > Mammalia > Lagomorpha > Leporidae > Oryctolagus > Oryctolagus cuniculus. Next base: position 72,864,059 of record NC_091435.1, on the reverse strand, counting down.
ACTATCATGTTCTAGCCTTTCCTTCACAGTCTGCCTCCCCACCCCTGCCTGCCCCTGCACAGTACCTTGTGTACATAAACAATTTCTTTGGTTATTTGGATTAAATCTATTGTATTTCTCTTGTAAAAAGAAGCAAGTGCACACATGTGTTCTTATTTCCCTCTTTTTCTACCAAAAATTCAATATGTGACATATATATTTTTATGTAATAATCTGTTCATGAATAGGAGAAAATGCTACTATGATACAGGAGTTTTAAGATTACTCATTGGCCACATCAGGTATCTAAAGACACGAGATGAAGAGAGTTCTTATCAGCCTTGTCTTTAGCTCTGAAGTTTTCTATCCAGTTACTCAATCCTCTTTTATTTGTAGATTCTTTATTTGATAATTAAACACGAAGGCTCTAGGGCAGTTCTTAGTTTCATATTTAGCTACACATGCTCAAAATCTTGGTTTTGCTAACGTAATGGCTTTCTCTCACCACACCACCCCCTTTTTTAACCTCCACCAAAACCATACAATCCCGAGTCACTCCTCAACAGAAAGACTAAGCAGAAATCCATTACCTCTTGTAGAACTTTTTCTCTTCCCTACTTTCTCTTTACTAACAAATTTTCCCTTATTATTGGACTTTCATCCTCATTGGAAGAGGGCATACAAATTAAGGATCTAGGACTAACATCATATATTAACCCACCATTGCCTGATATTTTTTTTTCAAAGTATTTTGTTGTAATAGCTGCTATGAAGCAGATTTCTTACTCTAGTAATCATTTAGGGTAGTAGAAGCAAATCTGGACAGGGTGCCAGAAGATACTTACACTTCATGAGATACGATTTTTTCCTCTAACTTGTCTGAACTCTAAACTAAATCAGAAGTCTGGGCTGTGCTTGTATATGCAGTATAGAATTTAGCCCCACCTCCATAGAGATGTAGCCATTTCTAGTCTAAGCCCTTGGAGTTTCCTCAGTGACAGCTATGTCTATGATGTGTCAATATTTACTACTCTGGAAAGCTTTTCAACAGGTAAAGGTCTAACAGCCCACCCAACCCTCACCCCAGTCTTCACCCCAATCCTCACACCCAAGATATGTACTCTGGGAGACCACAATTTTACAGAGACCAGGAGACAGATCCACTCTCCATTTCTTGGTCAGCAAAAGATGGTTTTTTTCTGAATCTTCTTTTAGGATAAAAGGAGTTTATTTAAATAAAATTACAGTTGCCAGCATCATGGCATAGCAGGTTGAGCTGCTGCTTGTGACACTGGCATCCTATATGATTGCTGGTTCAAATCTGGGCTGCTCTACTTCACATTCAACTCCCTGCTAACACACCTGAGAAAGCAGCAGATGATGGCCCAAGTGCTTGAGTATCTGCCACCTGGGTGGGTGACCTGGATGGAGTTCCAGGCTCCTGTCTCCAGCCTGTCCCAGACCTGGCTGTTGTGGCCATTTGGAGAGTGAACTAGTGAATGGAAAACAATAACTAATGGAGTTGAATCTATATCTGGTTCTTAACCATACCGTTACTAGTTTGACCTCAGATTTTACCTGGCCATCCTTTGGTCACTGTGTACCACTCATCCAGTTACTTCACTTCCCTCGGTCTCATTTTCCTCTTCTGTATAACTAGGATACTAACAGCGCTCACATGACAGGATTGTTGTAAGAATAATGTCAAACAAGATAATATATGGAAAGCACTTAGCACAATGCCAGTTGCCTAATGACCACACCACAATTACAGCAGTTAGCAACAATAATAACCACTCACATTTACATAATGCTTAAATTTTACAAAGCATCCTCACATGCATGATGTCATTTACTGCTTACAATAATTCTGTGAAGCTCATTGTATTCATGTATTGATATGCCATACTGTTCCCCATAAATGTGCATAATTATTGTTAATAGAAATATTTAAATGGTTTTTAAAATGTATGGGAAATAAAAGACATTTGGAAAAATAATTCTTTCATGCTATATTACCTGCATAACTTCATGCAGCTTTAATTAGTCAAAACTGATTTTAATATAAATTCCTACATTTAATGAGTGAAAAATGTATTTGAAGGAAGGAGGCAAGGAAGGCAGTAACAATGACCTTTAGGACAGCTATGTGATAAGGAGAATAAGTCTCAGGTTGATTTTTTTTTTTTAATTTAGAATCTACAAACTGCCATTTCATACATGGATGATGAAACGGTCAACCTCTTTTGTATATTAATTTGTGTCATTAATGCAATATCTTTCATTCTCTTGGAGAAATCATGTTATGGATTCATAGCTGAGTTGTGTTCTAAATTAGATCCACACACTACTCATTAAGTAATGCAGATGATCTGGTATATTTTATTTCAGACTTGTTTCTCTGGCATGCAGCCAGATCTGGGAAGCAACATGGCCTCTTTTTAACAGATACACAACTTCATAAATATTTCACATAGGACTAAAAGGATCGCCTGTCCATTTCAAATGGCAAGGAGATTTGGGGCGCCACCATCAACAGAAATGCCTAGTTAAGCTGCATCTGTGTGGTACATGGTACTCTTAGCAAACCCTGTAAGTGGTTAAGTACTCAAACTGGGATTTGGCTAGTGCCCTGGTGCACTCCTTCTCTCCCAGCACCACTGTTTTCTCTCCTGGTGGGGGAATGGGGCCAAGCGGACCAGAAGTGGCACTTAGGAGATTGACAGGGGAATGTTGCTGCTGAGATAGTTTCCTGTGTGCCCCAGATGTGTCTTCAATCTCACCACCCTGCCTTCAGGCATTCTTCCCTTTTTATTCAAAGAACCTGACTCTACAAGAAAGACACCATCCTTGACAGCCTTGTTATGCCTTCAGGTCAATGCCAGACACAAAAAGGTCACTGGCTTACAAAGCAAAGAAATGTATCTTGCTCTGCCTCAGGCAAATATCGGACTGGAATGACTCCAGGAGCTGCCTTTGTGTCCTTTTCCTAACCTAACTTTACCTTAAGCAAAAGTATTAAATAGTTGAAATCTGCGGTTCATATTGGGTTTCTACCTTCCTATATCCCATTCCTCTTGCTTTGATTTTTCTTATTATTTAGGACCTACACTGTGCAAGACACTGGGGGGAAGGCTTTACCAAGGTTCAAAGAGGCGTAAGACACAGATCTTTTCTAGAGGAACTTTGGTGACCAAAATATCTAATGGGGAGATTTCTGGCATGTTAGCTCCTGAGAAAAGGGGCTGACTTAGGATGTGTGGGTTTCCTCCTGGTTACAGGTAGATGACAGCCACCAAACCTGTCTTTGAGGGAGAGAAACACACCACAAACAAATGTCATGACCTCTAATGATGTTTGTGGGGAGCCATTGAGTTGACAGTCAGACTGGATGCAGTTAAAGCAGCACTTGACTCTGAGGTAAAGCACGGGCATTATAAATAAAGAATCATGATTTTAAAACTCTTTGGGTATAACAGCAGTAACTATAGCACATGATTGCTGCTCACGATAAATGCTGTCTAGTATTGTAGAGGAAATTCGGCCAGAACCAGACAAAGAAAAGCGGACCTCTCCTCCCAACACAAACCTTGAAAAGTGGCTGCTTGCAATTAACTAATGAAGCAGCTGCCCACTATGATCTTGTCTAGGGAGGGAAGATGTCCTAAGTTCTGCTTCTGTAAACATCAGTCATGAATCTGTCCTAATAAATCTGCCCCTGGTATCTTTTTTACAAACATACCAGGCCCACCTACCATTAGAAATGTGGTCCTAAGTCATGTAGCTGCAATTTAAACCCACCAATGCTATAACAGCTAAGGTATGACACTGATGAACCTATAAATATTGTAAGAAACTTGGGATTGTTGCTCAGTTCTCAGGAAAAGATACCAGCTGAGCCTGCTGGCATAATAAACTGCTTTGATCCTCCACTGTCTCTGGTGCCTGTTTGAATGGAGGGAGTTTTCCCACCCCAGGTTTCTATATAACAGTATTTGTTGATTAGTTTGATCACAAATGCTAGAAGATTCTAATGTAATTTATTGGACCTCAGTTTGATTTATTTATCACATTTACATAAATTGGCTTTCCAAACTACTTTCCAGAATTCAATGCAGCCAACTTCTTCTGTAATACAAAATAGCCAACAAGAAACTGAAATACGGCATAAAGAGCAAATGAAAATATAAAGTATGTTGCATCTCAGGTTATAATTGAATTATCTATTTGTTATATTTCCATTGCTCTAACAAAATATTTGAAGCTGGGTAATGTATAAAGGAAAGAGATTTATTTAGCTCCCAGTGTCAGAGGCTGAAAATCCAAGCAACATGATGCGGATTCTCATGAGTGCCCTCGTTGCTGCATCACATTGTGACTGATGGCTTCATGAGGGAGCACTTGTGAGAAGGAGCAGTCACATGATGAGACACGAAGTCAGAGACCAGGAGGGGCCTGTCTTGCTCTTTTATGACCACTCTTTCTTAAGGTAACTAACTCAGGGTCCCCATCCATCTACCTTGATTCTTTCTGGAGGCAGCATCCCCAGCAAGACCTTAGGCTCCAACTCTTAAATGCTCAGTAGCACATTTTAACGTCATCACACTGGGACAAAGATTCCAAAACATGAAACCTTGGGGGACAAACTTCATTCAAACCATGGCGTGCAGGGACAAAGTGCCATATTAATATTTATAACATAAGTTGTGGGCCATACAAAATTATCAATTTAAAAATTAGCCTACTATAGATTTATTGGACTTTGGATCCTGAGTGCAGTTGCATTCTCAGGGTCAGATCAAATGATTTTGCAGGCCTTATATGGCACACAGGCTCAGACGTTCCCGCCCTAGAGAAAGTCAATTTTTTTTTTCAAGTACTGTTTAATGAGCGGGGATTTCATACACAACAAACTTCACAGTGTTGAAATGTAAGAATGTGAAGCCACCAATGCTCAGAGTGACATTCCAGAGCTCTAATGTAAGATACTTATCCCCCACCATTTATACATTCACATGCATATGCACACCCCAGCCCATATCCAATCTCTTATATCAGTCCATCTTACATGCAGTTTACATTATTTACAGGTTTGGAGGAGGCAAACATTTCTGCTTCTGGTAATTAATTCTGGACTACATTCTCTTTGTCATTCCCCCTTGACCTAGGTTTGTTGTATTATACAGAAATACTAGTTGGCATCAGAAACTTAAGCTTAAGTCTTGAGTTAGTCATTTATTATCTGTGTCCTTTAAAGCATTACTTGTCCTCTATGAACCTTAGCTTGCTTTACGTATAAAGGTTAATTATAGCTTGCAAGTATTAAATAATCCACAAGGATGCAATGTATATCATAAAATATAACTGAAAAGTATGACTTGAATGCTCATGTAATTTTAATAGTTTAAGTTGAATGGAATCCAAAGGGTTTGTGTGTGTGTGTGTGTGTGTGTGGTTATTATGCCTCATGTTCACTCCTTTTATTTGGTGATTAAAGACTTGAATAATGCTTTTAAACAGTATGGGAGAAAATCAGATCTAAGCGTCAATTCAGTGTTGAGTTGCAAGTAACAGAATCACATTGTATAGTGATTTTATAATAATTTATTTTTCCCATAAATCAGGAAGGGTAGATTCAGGAGGCCGTGGCTCTTGCTTCAGTATCTCTTTGCTGTATAATACATCTCCAATATCTTTAGTGTTTCCTTTGTAATGGTAAGATGGTGGCTTCAACACCCAAAATTTAGTTCCATACAAGGCAGAAAAAAGAGCAGAGGTACAATAGCCACAAATGTCTTCTTTCATCAGTAAATCAAAGACTTTTCCAGAAAACATCAGCAGAAATCCACTTCCATCTCGCAGGTTAGTACACAGCAGTATAACCATCTTTTGGGGCAAACAGGACTGCAAATTATCAAATATTTACCTAGGCACAATGTTGTTTGGAAGCCAATTTTGACTTTTTAACAATGGTGGGGCAATTAAACTTGGGCATGTGGCTCAAAGTAATCAGGCACCTATATTTTTGTTGCGTTGAGACTTCAGTCACCAGCATCTGAAGAAATAGATATAGTTGTGTGGAACATTTCTATTTACTCAAATGTACCAGTTCTCAAACAGGGTGACTATATTTGGTATTAAACTGTTTCCTTCTCATTTCTTACTCTAATTGAGGAATATTTAGCATCTTGGAACAGACACTATCCAAACCATATTTTTTTCCATGTCTGTAACTATAGAAATCAGTAAACAGTGAGAACCAGATCAGCAAGGCATTCACTTATGCATACATCTAAGTTTACCAACAGTAGCTAATTAGTAGTTGTTTATAGATGAATGATACATAATAAAAGCGTTGAAAATTAGCAACTATGACAAGAACCAATGTTGTCCTTCTTATGGATTTGGAGAGAGAAATACATTCAAGCTTATGTGCATCAAAGACTTCCTGCTCATTTGGTGGTTGTAATAAGAGTTATACCTTTCATGTATCACTACATTTACCCGTGAGTTTGACAATTTCTATCTGGATCCATAAAGGGAAATACAGGGGCCGGCACAGCGCAATAGGTTAATCTTCCACCTGCAGCGCCAGAATCCCATATGGGTGCCAGTTCTAGTACTGATCCAGCTCTCTGCTATGGCCTGGGATAGCAGTAAAAGATGGCCCAGGTGCTCGGGCCCCTACACCTGCATGGAAGACCTGGAGGAAGCTCCTGGCTCCTGGCTTCAGATCAGCACAGCTCCAGCCATTGTGGCCACTTGGGGAGTGAACTAACGGAAGGAAGACCTTTCTCTCTGTCTCTCCCTCTCACTGTCTCAAATAAATAAATAAAAATCTTTAAAAAAAGAGAAATGGGCAAAGTAATTGAAAAGGCATTTTTCAAAAGAGGAAATTCAAATGGCCAACACATGGCACATGAATAAATGCTCAGGATCACTAGCCATCTGGGAAATACAAATCCAAACCACAGTGAGGTTGCACCTCACCCCAGAAAAAAAATAAAAATAAAATAAAAATAATAATAAAAATAAAACAATAAAAGATAAAAGAATAAAGGGAAATACAATAACATCCACATAGTAGTATGAGGGTACTTCAAAAAGTTCATAGAAAAATGCACATTATGGAAAAAATCTGCTCATATTTCAAAATTTTTTTAACCAAAGTAAACTTATCTTTTAATTTCTCTTTTCCATGAACTTTTTGAAATAGCTTTAAAAAGTGATTGCAGAATAAGAAATCTGCCCTAGTTACATGATTTAAAGATGATTTTAAAGAAGAGTTTACATACAAAGATCGCAGCCTTTGGGGAAATACTATATAGAAAAAACATAGAAACAGGAAAAAAGCCATCTGTATTATCAAAGGCCAAGAATGCATTTATTTACTTCTCTTCCATATCATTCTTGGATGTAGGTATAGTAGCAGGGGAGTAATGTTAAATGCAGCTTCAGTTTTGGGAGTACAAAGAATTTCAATGTGATGTGTGTTCTTTGTAAGGAGCTTAAGCATGCAGGACGCTGTTGATCTCAAAATATTTAGTTGTTTATTTCCATGGGAATTGAACTCTCTCTTAGCAACTTGATTCATGAATAGGAAAAAAACGTGAAAATTTTTCAGAAGATGAAGAGATATAATATCAGAAAACCTGACATTTTCACTTAACCACCAACATCAAACAGTATTTGATTGTCTTGGTTTACTGCATTAATTTGATTGAAATTGGGCCCAGTACTGGATATTGGGGAAATTCTGGTTAGCATACTTATAGACTTCTATAGGCCATCATCAATCAGAAACTCATGAATAACAGAAAGGTTTTTGGCTACAATTTAGTGTGTTACTTTTCATAAATTCCAATTGCAGGAAAATGGAAGATCTAACCCACATTACTAATTCACTTTTAAAAGTTTAGAAACTGGAGGCTGGCGTTGTGGCATAGTGGGTAAAACTGCTGACTGTGACACCAGTATCCCACATGGGTGCCAGTTCATGTCCCAGGTGTTCTACTTCTAATGCACTTGGGAAAGCAGTAGAAGATGCTCCAAGTGCTTGGGCCCCTGCACCCAGGTGGGATACCCAGAAGAAGCTCCTAGCTCCTGGCTTCAGTCCAGCCCAACCCTGACCATGGTGGCCATGTAGGGAGTGAGCCAGCAGAGGCAAGACATCTCTGTCTCTCTCTTTCTCTCTAACTGCCTTTCAAACAAATTAAATAAATCTTTTAAAACAAATAAGTAAAAGTTCAGAAACTTCTAGTAGATCTAGAAAACTGCACTTCTCGGAGAAACTGGGTCATTCCAAGAGACTCTCCAAGGCTGTGTGATGGGTTTTCCTCTGGCACTGCTGATGCCCAGCCTGCGTTGTCTCTATAATTAGGAAAGTGGAACACTGAAACAATAGACCCATTAGTATGCCAGGACTGACAACTCTGTCCTGCAAGCCTCAGAAGCTTAGAAGAGAGGACAGCACCAGAACTTACTCCCTATACTGTTGGAAACATTTTGAAACTCCAGAAAAACATCCCAAATACGTGAGATATCTCAGGGGTATCTGTAGACAAAGGACCTCATCAGTAATACTCATGAACCAAAAAAAAAAAAAAAAAAAAAAGAAACCAAGCAAACTACTTCAATACATAACTGATGACAGTGGATGTCAGTTACTCATCTACATAAATGAAAACTTACCACAAGCACAGTTTCCATTTGAGAGACAAAACCAGGCTAAGCCTTGGACAGTGAAAAACTAATTGGTCGGCTGACGCCGCGCCTCCCTTGGCTAATCCTCCACCTGTGGCGCCAGCACCCGAGTTCTAGTCCCAGTTGGGGCACCGGATTCTGTCCTGGTTGCTCCTCTTCTAGTACAGCTCACTGCTGAGGCCCGGGAAGGCAGTGAATGATGGCCCAAGTGCTTGGGCCCTGTACCTGCATGGGAGACCAGGATGAAGGGCCTGGTTCCTGGCTTTGGATCGGCACAGCGTGCCGGCTGTAGCGGCCATTGGGGTGTGAACCAACGGAAAAGGAAGACCTTTCTCTCTGTCTCTCTCTCTCACTGTCTAACTCTGCCTGTCAAAAAACAAACAAACAAAACTAATTGGTCAATAAAGTGAAAAGTGATTGTTTTTGCTTTGCTTTTCTGTCAATCATTCCTTTCTTTGAGAATCATCATGTCCTAGTCTCTTATAATCTGCTTGCCCATAGAGACCAAGGAGGGAGTATTGACTTAAAGCCAGCAGCTTAGGACTCTTCACCGCCCGCCCCAACCATAGTGCTTGATTCCGGTGTGCTCATGGGACCCAGCCTGAAGACTCAGAATCCTTACCAGGCTATGTATGGAAGCTGTAGGGTGAAAATGCTTTCAAAGGTGCATGTAAAAACCTTTCCATTTTCCAGGAAAGAAAATGTGCCTGCAGTGAAACCAAAGGACACAATGCAAAACTGAGAGATTGGTTTGGGTGGGAGAGGGAGGTCATTATCTGAGAAGCTGCACCCACCTGTAGAGGATCCTCAATCTATCATTGATCTTTTAATGCCATGATATTTGTTTTTTGAAATTTTCACTATTCTATCACACACACAAAATTGAGAGTACAATGAATTCCAAAAACTGGCTCATCCTTTAAAACGTTTTTAGAACACAGCCAAAATGTCATCACACGAATACAGCAAGCCAAGTCTGAAACTGACTTGGCTGTCGCTGGTCATATTCTCAGTGAGATATGGAATCTGGATCTGCTAACCTTGTGAAATCTGGCACATTAAATGATCTCATCACTGTTAGTACAGTTCACCTGCAGAAGTCTCTGAGCTATCAGCTCTATGCTCTAAGATAACCAACAGAACACTTTTCATAGTAACTAGAACTCAGAGCCCAGCAAAGGATCAACATTTACCAGGAAAACACTCAAGAGTAAGCAAGGTGTCTGTTGCTGGAAGCTGGGGTTACTTTTGCTAGAAATAACATGAGCGAAAGCTAAGGCTGCAAAGCTCATTACAATGAATCTGAATTCAGTACTCACAATCTATTTGCCATGCTGAAATTTTGCAGTGTTACCTGGTCCAAGGCAGGGAAGGGGTCCTATTATTACTCTGAGGATAATGCAGTTAAGGGGAATGGATCCTTTAGAAAGTTTTGCTTTTCTTAGAGGACTTAAAATTTCATCTTATGGCATTGCTTCTCTACCCCCAACTATTTATCCATAAGCAGTATGGGTTGTAAAGATTTATGTACAAATGGGATGAGATCAATGGGAATCCTGAATTGTAACTATAAAACAAAGCCAGAAGAATAACACAGCTATCTACTTAGGTGAAAAAACAGGGTCAGCACTGCTTCTCTGTCAAAGCTTTTAACCAAAAAGCCATAGAACAAAAAAAGACAGGGACACTGCAGACCTGAAGCTGAACTCCTTTCCAGTTCAAGTTCCCTTTGCACTTGACCACTTGATAGCCATTAGTCCGGTGTTTTGTGACTTAATAAGCGTGTTGTGGGCTCATCTGGATCGAGAATCTTGTTCACATTGGCTTTTTAACAGCTCCCTGAGGGAATTGATCACAGATACTCTAGCTTTAACCTCAGAGCATGGGGTAGGCTTAGTTAAGTGCACTCACTGTCAATATTTCTCCTCCATACATAATGCAGAGCACATGCTCCAAGTACTGACTTGGTAATTTGGAGTCAATACGTAGAGTGAGAGAAGGAAAATCGCACGTTAGGCTTTGTAACTGTTGCTATTTAACACTTGGATCCAAAGGTTTGTGTTAATCACAACTCTGGTGCATTTTACTAGTACAGGAATGGCTAGAGGTTATTTACTCCTATTCTAGTTGATTCCCTGTGGAACAGTTGTTACTGGTCAATGCATGAAGATGTTTCATTCTCTTTGTGATTGTTGGGGGGCTTGCAGTGAAAGGGCAATGGAATACTGGTCTATGGTAATCTCAGTCACAAACTGTTACAGGGTAATATATTCTGATTTTTCATAAGCAGATAATATTGCCACTGATTTTTTCTCTTAATTATTACATATATATGTATAAGTCTATATATTTTATGTATGTATCCCAGAAACTCTTTGATAGACTGCTTGACTAGCTTGGATAGCTAGAATATATTCAACACTGCCCAAGGAGCTAGATGGTCTGTTGGGAGTCTGCAAATCAGGTAGTCCTTTTCCTGTAGCTGGTCTCACACTTTAGGACTTTACCTGATTGATTCCCACAACTGCTGTAGTATGTTGGCTTTATTTTTCTTGAGTTCCCCTACAAAGGGAAGCTGATAGAACCACTGGTGCTGATAGTTGGCTCCTGTACACCCTGGGGATTATTTCTTGAGCAGCTCCTTTGAAGAGGAAAGCCAGGGAATCCTATGCCAGCACAGGTACTACAGTACAGTTCAAACGCTAGAAGTGACAGGAGGACTCATTCTCTGCTCAGAATAAATTTTAATTAGACCTATTCAGGGTATCTCCAAGGACTTCATTGGGTTTTGTAATACTGAAGGATTAGCTTTTATCTTTTTTTTTTTTAAATTTTTTTGACAGGCAGAGTGGACAGTGAGAGAGAGAGAGACAGAGAGAAAGGTCTTCCTTTGCCGTTGGTTCACCCTCCAATGGCCACCCCAGCCGGTGTGCTGCGGCCGGCGCCCTGCGCTGATCCAAAGCCAGGAGCCAGGTGCTTCTCCTGGTCTCCCATGCAGGTGCAAGGCACAAGGACTTGGGCCATCCTCCACTGCACTCCCGGGCCACAGCAGTGAGCTGTACTGGAAGAGGGGCAACCGGGACAGAATCCGGTGCCCTGACCGGGACTAGAACCTGGGGTGCCGGCGCCACGAGGCGGAGGATTTGCCTAGTGAGCCGCGGCGCCAGCCTAGCTTTTATCTTACACTTAAAGCAACAGTTGGATAATCCCACAGGTATTTTTTTTCCCAAAAATCTAACTCAGAATTTATCCTAATTTTATTATATTTGTAAAAGATATATTTGGGACAATAATATCCTAGGACAGCTTCACAAGAGGCCATTGACACAGTAAGCAAGGTGTAAATTATGAATATACTCTTCCATTCTTGATCTCTAACATGTTCTTTTCAGAAGTTATGGTAGAGAGGAAAGTGTTGGGATGTGGGATTATGAGCCAGAAACACACGGTTTCAGTGCTTCTGAACTTAATCACTAGATATAATGAGCAAGTCACTTAATTTTCTTAATTTTTTTTCTTAGTTTCCCTTCCAAATGAAAAATAAGAAAAGCTCTCATCTAAGCTTGTGTCATGTTAGACACTGTGGAAAGTAAATATTCAGTGTTCAATATCCAGAGTTTCAGTACAGCCCCATGGAGTACACAGATGAGGGCACTGGAACTCGGAGAGGTAGACATTTTCTGTCAGAACTCAGAAAGGCTGGAAGTAGTGAAACAGGAATTAAAATCTAGGAAAATTTTACTCTAGAGACATCTTTAGTAATTTTTATATTCTTCTGATTCTACTAGTTACTTTATAGAATTACTATGAGATTAACACGTGTAAAAGTGTACATGAAACCACTTTGTGAAGTGGAAAGTACACATAAGTGAGTTGATGTGTTATCTTCAGTCACAGCTACAAGTCCTGCTCCTCCCTTGCTGATTGCCTACTGCTCTGAATCTTGCCTAACTTCCTAGTACAGTGACTCTCATTCCTAATGTTTCTTTTTAAAAATATTTATTCATTTATTTCAAAGGCAGAGAGACAGAGAGAGAGGTAGGGGAGAGAAAGAGATCTTCAGTCCACTGTTTCACTCTCCAAATGCTGGCAAGAGTCAAGGGATGGTCTGACCAAAGGCAGAGCCATGAACTCCATACAGGTCTCACATGTGGGTAAGCAAGAACCCAAGTACTTGGGCCATCACCTGCTGTCTCCCAAGCACATTAGCAGAAAATTGGATTAGAAGTGCCAAGTATCCATGCCTAAAACAAATACTCTGATATGGGATATGGGTGTTCCAAATGGCAGCTGTGCCTGTGCCTCCAAATGTTTATGATGCCCTTCCAACAATTCTTTCCTGTTCTTATCTGTCACACTTCTGTTACTGGATGAAGCCTAGAAAACTATTTTCTATACTCAGTGTATTAATAACTGTGACATATTAAGTATATTTCTTTTTCAGGTTGATATATTCATATTTTAAGAGGTAGCACTGGGGGCTGGCACTGTGGCTTAGCTAATAAAGCCTTCACCTTCAGTGCCGGCATACTTCCAATCCAGCTCCTTGCTAATGCTCCTGGGAAAGCAGTGGAGGATGGTCCAGGTCCTTGGGTCCCTGCACCCACTTGGGAATCCTGGATGAATCTCCTGCCTCCTGACCTTGGGCTGGCCCAGCCCTGACCATTGCAGCCATTTGGAGAATGAACCAGTAGATGGAAGATCAATCAATCTCTCTCTCTCTCTCTCTCTCTGCCTCTGCCTCTCCTTCTCTATAACTCTTTCAAATAAATAAGTAAATCATCTTTTAAAAAGCAATAGCATTGAATACTCACCTCCATACTATAATTAAAAATGCTTTTATATCAAACAACATGATAAGCCTAAGAGATAAAGTACTTTTAAGTTTGTGAGATTCTTCCATAAACTTCTCATGGAAAAGTAAACTCTGTGAGCCACACCCTCTCAGGGTCTGGCATCAGATTCATACAGCATGTCAGACCCCCACGCCTGACTTTAGGACCCTGATTTGTGGAATGGGTATTGTGACACAGCAAGTTAAGCTGCCGCTTTGGACATCTCCTACTGGAGTACTAGTTCAAGACCAGGCTACTCAGTGCTTCTGATCCAACTTCGTGCTAATGCACCTGGGGGGCAATGGATGACGGCCCAAGTACTTGAGCTCCTGCCACCTAATTGGGAGATCCAGATGGAGTTCCTGGCTCCTGGTCTCAGCCTGGCCTAGTCCCAGCTGTTGTAGGCACTTGAGAAATAAAGCAGCAGATGCAAGATTTCTCTCTGTCTTTGTCTCTCTCTTCATTCTTCGTTTCAAGTAAAATAAATCTTAAAAACATTCTGATTTGGTTGCCCCAATAAGATCTTTAGTTGAATCATAAAGATGTTGTAGTTTGATGTTTACTGCTCTAGAGTTAATTACATGTCTCACTCACTCTATAATCTCCTACAGACAATTTAATGCACTAGTATGTATTTCCCAGAAGTGTCTGGGCCAATTTACTCAGAAGTGTTTTGACTATCAAGGATGAGCATTTTATCAAGTTGAAAAAATTCATAAGTATCTTGAATGAAGCAGCAAATGAGTTGTATAAAGGTGGTCCACTCATTAAAAAATCTCAGGTCAAAGGTCGGGTGATACTTTCTTATCTTGATTTACATGGTACGTTTCATGGAATAAACCAATGATGCAAACCCAACTATTCCACACAGTTGCTTTTATGGAGGTGGGCATGGAGGAGATGGCTAGTTGATTCACTTACAACTTTGTTTCAAATAGTTTTCATTTTCCTAAAATAAGATTAATACCTGTGCACTTACCTTAAAAAGTAGACATTTCCAGTGTCACTCTTGTATTGTATAGCATATAAAAGACAAGAGATAAAAGGAGCCTTCTTCCAGGTCTAGCCATATTCCCACCCAGTCAGTGAACAGGAGAAAAAGGGTTATTTAGAAGTAGTGTCTCTCTGACACAGAAGTAAGTTAGAAAATAAGAGCTTTTCCTGTGACTGAAAGGAAGGGAGAAGAAAGAATCAACCATCCTAGGAACATTGAGGTCTACTGAACCATGTACGCTAAGCAGCCAGAAAATTCTCAAGTCTCTCACTTCAAAGGTGTTGGAAAACTTTCAAGTGCAAATGCCAGAAAGCTAGGCTCCAGAGTTGAAATAAAGGAGTGTGGTTTTTGTTTTTATTTTCAAAGCAAAATGATGACTTCTGCAATCATCACGTATGTATGATTTTGAGTGAGGGTAGTTTCCATTTAAGGGTCTCTGAAACCACACGAAATATATAAAAGTGATTGTGACACAGGAAAGCACTCTCATTCCCTGGGGTCTGTCAGTCTTCATATTTCTTGCCCATTCTCGCCCAGCTGTATAAATTGGCCCCAGGGTGCGGTATTTGACACAGAAAGCTTCAGTCTCAGAATATTTCTCTCAACCCAATTTTCCTTAAAATTGGTCTGGCTATTAAGTTAGAAGACAAAAAATAGAACAATTGTGAGGGAGGTACATTCACAGGGATAGCTGCCACTCAGAGCAACTGCATTTCCACAGACAATCCTGTGGTCCATAAAGCACTGAAATGCCAACATCCACAGAAGCACGTCTGAGCAAAATTTCAGAGACTTAGCAGATGAGTTTGTAGAATTGGCTAGAGATTCCTTTGTTTGAGCAAGCTGGGAGCTGTTCCCTGGAGACCCCACTCAAAGAATTTTAAAATTTTCAGAGTTCCAAAAACAAAGGGAACGGTGTTGTTGTAGGTCATGGCTACACTAGTAAATCATTGATTTAAAGAGGCTTACTACAGAATCCCCTTAAAAACCCATACATTATAAATAGTGTAAAATGCTTCACACCTTTTAGAATCCATGCATAGACTTGATTCTCTGCTAATGGATGGCCTTGAGTAGCTTTAGGGTTTTAGCAACTCATCCTCCCTCTTGGTGTTTGCACACACTAAGGAGGAATTGTTCTCTATTGTGGCTGGTGTTCTGTGTGAAGTCATGAAATCTTCAGAATCACATTTAACAAATCAGTTCTAAAATTGAGTTGTTCTTCAAGCTGCTAAATGAAGGTTTTTGAGAAATTGTCCTTTGAAAACGTTGGCTGTTGATCTAACAGAGCCTCTGCCTGGGTGAGATCCCCTTGCTAACAGTGTTATCAGGATCTTCAAAGTTTGGTTTTTGCTCCATTTGGGTGGTGGAGGCATGGTAACATTTTACTGTTTTAAAAATGCCTATGATATTTCACTGGATGGTTAGTGGTATGTCTCTAAATTTTATACGTATGTCTAAATTCCTTGTTACTGACTATAGGTCAGTATCTGGTGTTTGTCTATTAAGTATCCCTTCTGTGGGAAGAGTGGCATTGTTCATTTTTCAGGGAAGTATCAGAGATAATCTTTAATTTATTCATTCAACAAGTACAAAGGTCCTTCAAAGAATTTATGGAAAAAATAAATCAGTCTTTTAATTCCATCTTCCAGGAATTTTTTGAAGTGCCCTTATATTTTATGGAGTATCTAATACACACCAAGCAGTTTTGGGCGTAGAAGTGCAACTGTGACCCAAATAGGCAAAGTTGCTCCTCTCATGGAGCTTGTATTTTATGCAGAGGTGACAAAGACATCTCTTCTGTTCATCTTAGGTTCTTTGTCTGGGACCCCATAACTCAGATTACCAAAAGACAGATTAACAGAAGAGAAACAAACAGGAGTTTCTTCATTTGAGCATCGCACAGATGGAAGTCCCTCAAAGGGGTGATTAGAACTTGCAGGCAGAGCTCACTTCAGGCTAACAAAAAGGAAAGAGATTTGGGGCTGCTGGGCTGTGACCTTCCAAGTAGTGGGAAGGTGGCCAAGAAAAATATGGCAAACAGAGGTAGTTTAGTAAAGTTTGGACTTTTCCCCACTCCTTCTCTTGATACAGGGAAAGGAGATATCTTTACAAATGGGAGTTCCTTTCATAAATGTGAATTTTCTTTACAAAGAGAAAAGCCTATTTTAGAGCTTTTCCTAAGTCTTATTTTCATGGGCCCTTAATTCAAAATAATCCACATGCCCAGGTGACATATTTTGAGATGGCCTAATGTGATACCCTTCATATCACAGGGTGACATGAAGAAAAAAATACAAAGGGCATAGAACATAATGATGTAAAAAGGGGCAGATGAGACTATGTATGTCAACAAACCAAAGATCATCAGCAACTGCAATATGCAATTATATTTATTTACCATGTAGAAGAAAATAAAAACTTCTGATTCTAATTGAAAGATGCTGATACTGGGAAAATTAGGCTGGTGCAGCTCCTGTCTTTGAAGGCCAATTACCAGAAGCAAGAATTGGTGAAAGGAAGTCAAGTTCATTCAAGAGGGTTATGATCTTAAGGTGCAGATGGACATATCTGCTTTTCCCCATTTACAAGTTATCAAGAGGGCTTTTAAAGGAAAAAACAGAAGTTGGGGTAACATAGAGAGGATAATGGGCTTCCTTGGTTATTAGGCAGATTTCCAAGGTCAGTTCCAATAATCACCTTAAAACAGGTTAAGAGGTAGAAACTCTTGACCAGGCATGGTCTTTTGGGCTTCATGGTTGTAAATTCCATCCTTATCTGAGGCCTCACCATTTTAGCCAATTTTCCACAGTTAGTTTCTTAAAATCTTAAGCAAGCATTATTTATCTGTTGAGTTGAATGTGGGTGCAATTAGTCACAAAGTCAGCAATCAGCATTTGTTAAGCAGAATGTGGAAAAAGAAAATTTATTCACTATAGTTAAGGTTACAATGATATCCATTGCCAGATGCACCTGATTCACAGAGACATTAAAACATAAAGGAGACAAAGAAATCATCTGAACATATTATACATATTATACAGTGGATTGTCAGGAAGACTCAACTAATATAGTAATATTTAAGCAATAAACAAGGAACTGAGGGTGGGAGACAACTTTTGGAGCAAGCGAGTATTGAAAAGGGGTCAGAGGTACATAGTTCCTGAAGGGGGTGCTTGCTTTGAATGCTTATGTTGGAAGTGCAGCTTGCAGGTTTCAGTGACTAGAATGTAATGGGAAACGGGCAGAAATCGGAGGGCCTTTTAGGCTATAAGGAGACATTTGGATTTTACTGTGAGGGAGGACAAAGGCCAGTGTAGACATGGAGTAGAAGAGGGATACAATCTGATTTAGAAAATCAAAGACTCACTCCAGTTGCCCTTAGTGGAAGAATAGACAATTGAAGAGAAGTGGTAGAAGCAGAGCAATAATATACACTGGCCAGTGGGTCAAGTGCTAGCAGTGAAGCTGAAGTAAAATGGTTACATTCTTGGTGTGTTTCGAAGTTGTAATCCTTGAGAGATAAAAGCTTATATAACCCAATATCTTTTTTTATATGATTTATTTATTGTTTGAAAGAGTTACAGAGAGCCAGGCAAAGTAAGAGAAAGAGAGATCTTCTATTCTCTGATTCACATCCCAGATGACTGAAATGTACCAGGCCAAAGCCAGGAGCCAGGAATTTCTTCCAGGTCTCCCATGTGATTTCAGGGGCCCAGGGATTTGAGCCATCTTCGGCTGCTTTCCCAGGAGCATTAGCAGGGAGATGGATTAGTGGAGCAGCTGGGACTCAAACCGGTACCCATATGGGATGCCAACACTACAGGCCACTGGTTAACCCACTGACCACAGCACCGGCCCATAGCCCAATATTTTAAAAAAGTCTGTCCTATACTGTAGGGATGTCTATCATATTTGTTAGGCAACTGAGCCAAGATCTTAGGGCGTTCTTTTGATAGGAAAGAGTAAATCAATAGGAGGTCCTAATGAAAGAGTAGAATTTATAGACAAAAAGATATCAATGTCTAGGATCTCTGATGGAGAACCTCAGCATAGTTCCACACTTGGGCATAGAAGTGATACTGGACAGCAAGTGCTGCCTGTTAGCCAGGTTCTTGACTTTGCCTCAAGAAAGGATTCAAAAGGCAGTCAGAGAATAGTGCATAGCAGTTATCAATCATTTTATTGAGAAAGCAATACACATTGCACAAAGTATGGGCCACTCCCCAGTCTCTGAATGATGTTTAACATTACATGGGTTGTATAATGGAAGAGGAGGTACAATCTAATAAACAGCAGGAATATTCATGGTTTTTCTGTGAAGAATGTAGATATTTCCCAGAATCCACTCACATCCTTTTTTCTACCCTAATATGGTCCAGTGTTTCCTGCCATGGAGGTTGGTAGATGTGTTACTTAGTGTCTTTATGTATTACAACAAGAATATAATGAGCTGTAGGTCAAAGTTGGTATTGGCCCCATAAACTGGTATGAGCCTGATCCAGGAAGGGAGTTTTTTTATCTTCAGAGCAAGAGCAATTAAATCCATATCCTTTAGGCCTTGAGATACCAGCGACTACCCCAGGTGGCAAAATTGCTCCCTCTGCTGCCCTGTCATGGATGCTAAACGAAAACTGTTATGGGTGAAACAGCAGTACAAAAACGACACTGGATCTTTGTCTCACGTGAAAAATTTCCACGCAAAGCAGTGAGCAAAGTAAGATTTATTTTTTAGAAATCTGCTGCCTCAGCAACCGGAAAGGGGGCTCCAAGAGAGGTAGACCTGAGAAACTGTGATGGTCAAGTGTTTTATGCACAATTTTTTGGGGAAAAAGAATAGACTAGCAGCTAGCAATCAGTCATGGTGGAGTCTAAACCCAGCCTGTCTATCCTGTCTAGCTTGCTCATGATAAAACAAACAAAGAAGCCATCAGAAGGGTGTGTTGGGTGGCTACTTTCTCAGAAGGGTGAAATCATTACTTCCTTGTTATTCTCATTATAAAACTGGAAACTTTAAGGGAGTGGGATTGGCACTTTTGCCTTGCTGAAAGCAGCTTTTTGGAGGGAACAAGCATTTTGCACCATCTTAGACATCTGCCTCCTCCCAAAACTATAGATTAAAGTAGAATTGTTTGGAGAGCCAGAACAGCCTGTGTATGGAAATAGTGAATATGCTGTGGAAAATGAAACTAATGTTGAGAAAAACTGGTGAGATGAGTCTGGGCTCATGTCCTGATGTCGAGGAAAATTTATGAGACTGGGCACAATGGGTGAGAGAGGAAGTGAAGTTTTAATTAAGAGGAAGAAAGACTCCCAGCAAATGGAGGGGCTGGTAGAAAGACCAAACTTCTGAGGTCTCATTGTTTAGGAGTGCTTAATGCCCTTGACTGTTATCTCCAAGGAAAAAAGGTAGTGATTATACACTAGTTACTGTGATGGCCTCAGCAGTCTTCATGGAGCCCTTCTTAGCTTGTTTTTATGGAAACCTAGAGCTTGCCATCAAAACCTAGATCTTGTCATGGTTGATAAGTATTTGTTACAAGGGGCTTCCATCCCTTTCTGTTTAGTATGCATGTGCTGGGAAGGCACTGCAGTTTGTGTGTGCTGGCAAGGAGCTGTGGGATGGCATTAGTCTAGACAGCTTTTAGTCCTGAGTTCCCTTTACTAGTTGACATTGGATGAGCAGAAGGAAGGAATCTGACAATCTAATATCATTACCTAGACAAATTGACGATCCCAGTCCACACTGTATTTTTTTAAAAGATGTATTTATTTATTGAAACACAGAAGGCGAGAGAGAGAGAGAGAGAGAGAGAGAGAGAGAGAGGAGAATTTCCATCTTATTCATTCCCTGAAATGGCCACAATAGCTAGGTCTGGGCCTTGCAGAAGCCTGGATCCAAGAACTTTATCCTGGTCTGCCATATTGCTGTCGGGGGCCCAGGTACTTGGGCCATCTTTCACTGCTTTCCCAGGCACATTATTATGAAGCTAGATCAGAAGCAGAGCAGCTGGGACTCAAACTGGCAATCCAATACAGATACCAGCATCACAGGCCATTCCACAGTGCTGGTTCTCCACTGTTGCATAAACTCTCTGCCTGGGAACTCAATCTACTTCTATAATTTTTTTAAAGAGCATACCAATTAGTCAAATTCCAATGTTTTATTAATGAAAAGTAAGGGATAATGGTAAATGAGCAAAGCAACTTTTTGCTTTGAGGTCCATATCCTAGGGTTGAATGACAGAGCTGAACCTCTTGTTTGCCTAGACTTTGGAAATTTACTTCTCTGAACAACCTCTGAAAAATGAGGCTAACCATAGTAATAACAACTTTCTCATAGGACCATTATAATAATTAAAGGAAATCAAAGTTTTGGCTTTAGTACAACAGATGGTACAGAGGAAATTTTCAATACACATCTATGGTCATAAAGGTACAAACCTGTAAAGAATAGCATAATGTCCTAGAGGCCAAGCTGGTGACAGCAGCCGTGCTTCCAGTTGGAGAACCCAGGATATATGCAGACAACCCAAACTCAAAAGCCAAAGAAAGATGAGAGTTCAGCTGTGTGGTTCTTCTCCTACATGAGTTTTCTTCCCCCACACAACCTTTTCTGTGCCCCTGACTTGCACAGCCATATTGACTCCCCTTTATCTAGTGTCTCACTTAAGTTCTCCTTCTCATTGGAATCTCAGTGTTATCCAGTGAGAGTGGTCTAAGTTAATGTTGCTCCCCGTCTTCGTGGAAGAACGACACAGGACCCTGCGCTGTTCTTTCGTCTGCTCGGCCCTCCCCGGGTTTGCTGCTGGTTCTTCCCGGGCTGGCTACTATCCCTTCCACCTCCGTGGAAGGGCAGTTCCCCCTGGCCACATTCCCCACTTCCGCAGGGGAGCGGCACACCGCCGGCCGGCTCTCTCGGGGGCTGCACGGGTTCCCTTAGATGTTCCTCATAGATGTTCCTGGTGCATGCCGTCTCTCTCCTCCTTTATAGTCCTCCTCCGCCAATCCCAACTCGGCTGCCCACACGCCGAGTACGCTGCTCTCCAATCAGGAGCAAGTCCTACAGTTAATTGGTTGAACTGGAGGCAGCTGTGCGGAAGCTGTTTACTTCTCTCCCAGCGCCATATTGTGGGAGAGCAGATGCATAGAATAAGTCTTAATTTCAGTAACTTAGTCCAGTCCGGATTGCTCCCCACAGATCCCCCTTTCTTTTTATTTTTTTTTTGGCGTTGATACGCGCCTGTCTTCGGTGTCCCGCAGCACACACTCTGCTCTACTTGCTAGAGTTGCCACAGGCTCTTACAAGTCCTATCCATCAGGCAAACCGAATCCGGGTCCTCTCTTCGCCATGTTGTGAGGAGGTTTTTAGGCGCTGATGCGTGCCTGTGTTCGGTGCCCTGCAGCGCATGCTCTGCTCTGCTAGAACTGCCTGCAGGTGTTTACAAAACCTATCAGGCAAACCGAATCCAAGCCTTCTCATTGCCGTATTGTGGGGGAGACTTGTTAGTGTTGGTTTGTGCCTATCTTCGGTGACCTGCAGCTCATACTCTGGTCGAGCTGCTTGCTGGCGCTTACCGCCTTAATTAGGCAGACCGAATCCAAGCCTCCTAATGGTTGTATTGTGGGGAAGCCTTACTGATGTTAATTCGTGCCCGTCTTCGGTGACCTGCGGCGCACAAGCTGCTAGCCGCCCAGGTGCTCATCGCCTCACTTAATCAGGCAGACCGAATCCAAGCTTTCTCATTGGCATGTTGAGGGGAGGCCTTATTTTTCTCTATTTCTCTATCTCCGGGCATTTCTATTTCTCCCATTTTACTTCTGTCTGCCAACATTCCTATTTCTCTTTTACTTCTAAACTTCTGTTTCTCTTATCCCCGCAGCTTTCCGGCACCTCGCCCCGCCGGCGGGTTCCCGGCTCTGCGCCGCTTCAGCCCGCGCGCCTCTCTCATCTGCGCAGCTTCCCGGCTTTGCACGGCTCAGCTTCGCGCGCTCCGCGGTCTCCACGCTTAACCCTTTCGCGTCTGAACCACGGCCTACGCCAGCCCCGTTCCCTATCTATTCACGCCCCGTGCTCTCTCTGCACGCGGTGGCTTCCGCGAGTAACACAGCGTAGCTTGCGTCTCCGCCATTAGCATTCAATCTAAGTTCCCCGGGCTAGCCTGGCGAATTCAACCCAGCGTACGTCTCCGCCCCACGGTTTGGCTTCCCGTCCTTTGCTCCCCGGGCTAATCAGACGGATCCCAACCAGGCTCACGTTTCAGCTTCTGGTTTCAACTTTTCGCCCCCTATTCCCGGGCTAACTTGAGAATCCCAAAGTGGCTTTCGTATCCGCCTTGGCCTGCCCCCCGCGGCTTCAATTTCCCTAACATTTTTCTCTACCCGGTATGTTTCCCCAAGCTTTCCTCCAACGATATTCCTCCCTCATTTCTCCTGGCCTCTCCCCACAGTCCGCGTCCGAGTCTGTTTGTTCTAGCTTTCACTTTCGCTTTCGCCCTTAGAGATTTCTCCCAGCTTCCCCCCGTAGTCCGTATCCGAATCTATGCCTAGGCTTTCAATAGCTTCCTCCGGCACCTTTTTCGTCTGGCTTTTCCCTAGGCTGTTTGCTAGTCTCTCTCTCCGGTAATTTCCACTTCTTCCCGTTTCTTCCCTCCTAAGTTTCATATCCGTCCTAGGTTTCCTATCCGAGTCATTTCTTCCCTCCTAGGTTTCCTATCCGAGTCACGGCACCATTATGTCGCTCCCCGTCTTCGTGGAGGAACGACACAGGACCCTGCGCTGTTCTTTCGTCTGCTCGGCCCTCCCCGGGTTTGCTGCTGGTTCTTCCCGGGCTGGCTACTATCCCTTCCACCTCTGTGGAAGGGCAGTTCCCCCTGGCCACATTCCCCACTTCCGCAGGGGAGCGGCACACCGCCGGCCGGCTCTCTCGGGGGCTGCACGGGTTCCCTTAGATGTTCCCCATAGATGTTCCTGGTGCATGCCGTCTCTCTCCTCCTTTATAGTCCTCCTCCGCCAATCCCAACTCGGCTGCCCACACGCCGAGTACGCTGCTCTCCAATCAGGAGCAAGTCCTACAGTTAATTGGTTGAACTGGAGGCAGCTGTGCGGAAGCTGTTTACTTCTCTCCCAGCGCCATATTGTGGGAGAGCAGATGCATAGAATAAGTCTTAATTTCAGTAACTTAGTCCAGTCCGGATTGCTCCCCACAGTTAATGAGGTCAGCAGGTGGGAAACTCAGGACCTCTGTCATGCTCAATTGGGAGGTCATCTTTTATTGTGATTGTGCACAGTTGATGGGATCTCAGAGAAGTTCTGCTGAATGGGACTGTGTTCGGTTTTTTGAGCTAAGCTCTTTGAGTTGAGTTTGGTGTTTCTCCTATTCTGTCTTTGAATCTTATTTTCTCCTGCTGTTGCCTGCCTAAAGCATCATCTAGTTCCTCTCCTGCCTCTCTTTCTTACATTTTCCATCTGTTTGTCTCTCACTTTTCCCCATATTGGTTTGTCTACACATGCCTATGACACCTTTCCTTGGAGTTCCTCAGAGCTCAACAGAGTTGTTATTCCATTGGCTTTACAGAAAGCTCATCAGTGTTTCTATCAAAGGATCAGTTAAGTCTGTTCTCCTTTGCCAACCTGGAGGAAGGGACCATGCTGTTCCTGGTTAGCTTAAGGCAGCTGGGAGCTAATTGTTCCTTTAGTCAGTGTGGTGGTAAACTCTTTTTATGATGTTCACAGGTTCACACCCTGCTCTTAAAAGAACCTATTTTTACTAACTTCTTGGCTGATTACCACCCTGACTATAAACCATTCTTATGGCAAGAAAGGTGCTGTCAAGGCAGCTCCAGGCAAAGGGGGATAATACAGTGTTTTTTGACACCTTTCAACAGGAACGCTGGCTTCCTTAAGTGATGGAGACAGCCTGCATCATTATTTTTAAGGAGAAAGATGTCAGTGTGTGGCTGACTTTGTGTTCACTAATGTGCAGATTTGGGAGGCCATCATTTTCTATTTTCCTAGGATGCATTGTCAAGAGATGGACAAAGGAAAGTGGGCCCCACTTCACAATCAGTGCTACAGGGCTTTGAAAAGTGTAGGCATGCTACAAAGACTACTATTTACAAACAGTGCACTCATACCCATCTGTGCATTAGTTAGGCTATAGTTAACACCTGCATGCCATGTAAATGCTAGAAATATTCATGGAAATGCTAAGTGCAGGCAGCATATATTTAAAAAAAATCTCCATGTATCTGAGGAAAAATCTTCCTGTTCTTGATTTTATGGAGGCAAATATGCACAGTACAAAAGTTATCCATAAAAATTATTAATTAACATTTGCTGTTTCTATATACACCCTATGATAGAGCCAGCAGCAAGAAAGATAATTTCTACTAGTACAAAATATACTGTAGGTGTATAATAAATATTAAGCTGCTACTAATGCAATAATTGAAAGTTAAAAGGCAATTTCATAGAATTGATTAACTGATACTAATTGTATGATATTTCTTTTCATCTTAGCACACATAGTCACAGTCATTCTTTTCCTTTTCTGTCACAACGTCTTCCTTCTCCAAATCTTTCCTCATCTCCTGTTCTAGTGGAAGGAAGCCTTTTCCCTTGATTCTTTAATGTTTGTTCTGTATATTATTTCAAGTGGCAAATTTGAAGTTGTCTTAATAAGTTCTAATTGGACCCTTCCTTCAATTCTCTCCATCTTGTTTTTTTTTTTTTTTTTTTTTTTTTTTTTTTTTTTTTTTTTTTGGACACGCAGAGTGGATAGTGAGAGAGAGAGACAGAGAGAAAGGTCTTCCTTTTGCCATTGGTTCACCCTCCAATGGCTGCCGCAGCCGGCACACTGCGGCCCGCGCACTGCGCTGATCCGAAGGCAGGAGCCAGGTGCTTCCTCCTAGTCTCCCATGGGGTGCAGGGCCCAAGGACTTGGGCCATCCTCCACTGCACTCCCTGGCCACAGCAGAGAGCTGGCCTGGAAGAGGGGCAACCGGGACAGAATCCGGCGCCCCGACCGGGACTAGAACCCGGTGTACCGGCGCCGCTAACTGGAGGATTAGCTTATTGAGCCGTGGTGCCAGCCTCAATTCTCTCTATCTCTCTCTCAAATTTGGTTTCATATCTAAATCCCACAGCTTCTACCTTTAGTGTAGATGTGCATTCACTCTGCACTGCGGACCTGCCCTCAGTCTGCCTTGCATACAAAAAATTCATCCTTTCCATAACTTACAGAAAACTTTTTATTTCTTGTCCTCCCCCAGCCCACTGACACTGTCCCTAAACACCTAATGAGTCGCGTTTTAGCTCTAAACCCAGGATTCAAGAACTTGTGTGAACTGCCATGTTGTCTTTCCCCAGTAGCATCATGTGTCACCCTAACTCTTGGCGTGCCTCCGTTGAGTTCAACTCTGGTTGCTTGCCTCCCCAACCCTTACTGTTGACTCATTTCATTCCTGATGTGTAGGAGCACTTCACACAGATTTCCCTGCTGGTGCCTGCACAGTGCATGGGCTTCATCACCATAGGAGTGTTTCAAACTGCTCACCTTCCTGGAGGTGTTTCTGAGGATTGCCATATGTCTTTCTGGGTATTGTACTCTGTATCATTTCACTTTATATATCAACAATGCCATCAGTCCGGTTTCACTTCTTGCTCTGTTATCTGATGATCATCTCTCTCAAGGACTTCCATATGTTTGTTTTGTTGCTCTGTTAAATTATAAGCTAATGCTTATCATTGAACTTGTTCACAAAATGTTTGCATTTTTCTGTGCCTGGTATAAAAATGTATACATAATAGGCATAGATGAATGTTATTTAGCTAACTCTTCTCACTGAAATATTCCTATGTCACTATTCTTTTCATATTGATGTAAAAAAAAGTTCCCTGGTTTGATATGAAACTATATTTTTTTAACTTCTATCAAACTCTGAATCCTATGAATAATCAAAATCTTCATGTTAATGCTAAATTAAAACAATGGTATTAACTAATTACATTGTTATGTTTCCATTATTAATAGAAAGGCCTACCTCTTCTTTTGCAACTATTTCTGCAGTTAATCTTTCTGAACTTTCCAATTTCTTTGGGTATCAGCTTTACATTTACAGAGAATTTGTAAGCTCTTTTATAACAGAAACTTTGACTCCTATACTTGTGTCTTTATGGTACACTATCCTGGAAAAGTTGAGCTCAAAAGCAGTAGATGCTAAAAAATAATTTGCTGAATATCTTCAAAAGAAACAAAACTCTCCTCTGTTCAGTAAACAGCTTAATGGAGTCAGCAGTTAAGAGCATGGCCTCTGGAGCCGAGCTATTTGAATTTGGATCTGAACTCTACTCCTTTAAGCTGCGTGACTTGGTCAAGTTGCTAAACTTTTTTGTGCCATAATTCATGCATTTGCTGTAAGGAAAGCACAGCAGTGTGCACATGGCAGGGATGTTATGAAAACTAAACTGAGTATATATGTGTATGTAAGTATACACACGCATATATAGTGCTTATTGGGAAATAATACTACTTATTGGATGAGTAGTGATTACTAAAATAAGTATGTTTATATCTGCCCTTAAGCATTGTTTTCTTGTGAGGTAGTTTCAACTTTATTTTGATATTTAATGGCAAGGATAATCAGATTCTGCTTGGAAGCTTTTCCAATAAAAATATTGTAAAGAATGCATGTTGCGATCATTTGCAACAAAATGGAGGAATCTGGAAAACATGATGCTGAGTGAAATAAGCCAGTCCCAAAGGGACAAATATTATATGTTCTCCCTGATTGGCGACAACTAACTGTGCACCAAAAAGGAAACCTGTTGAAGTGAAATGGACACTATGAGAAACGGTAACTTGGTCAGCCCTTGCCCTGACTGTTGATGAGCAACTTAATATGTTATCCCTCTTAGTATTTTTTTGTTTGTTCTACTTAATACTTTTGGTTGAATACTGTAATCAATACACAATTCTTCTTAAGTGCTGAAACTTAACTGAAAAGTGATCGCTGTTAAATATAAGAGTGGGAGTAAGAGAGGGAAGAGATGTACAATTCGGGACATGCTCAGGCTGACGTACCTCAAACAGTAGAGTTAGAAACATACCAGGGGATTCCAATTCAATCCCATCAAGGTGGCATGTACCAATGCCATCTCACTAGTCCCAGTGATCAATTTCTGTTCACAATTGATCATAATGATAGGACTAAGAACCAAAGGGATCACATAAACAAGAATAGTGTCTGCAAATACTAGCTGATAGAATAAAAAAGGGAGAGAATGATCCAATATGGGAAGTGAGATACACAGCAGACCCATAGAATGGCAGATGTCCTAAACAGCACTCTGGCCTCAGAATCAGCCCTTAAGGCATTCGGATCTGGCTGAAAAGCCCATGATAGTATTTCAGGCACGGAAAGCCAAGATACTCTGGCAAAAAAAAATGACCTAAATGAAAGATCTCCATGAGTGAGATCCCAGTGGAAAGAACCGGTCATCAAAGAAGGAGGTACCTTTCTCTGAAGGGAGGCGAGAACTTCCACTTTGACTATGACCTTGTCTAAATATGATCAGAGTCGGTGAACTCAAAAGGCTTCCATAGCCTTGGCAACTCATGACAAGAGCCTAGGGTGATTACTGATGCCATAAACAAGAGTGTCAATTTGTTAAGTCAACAACAGGAGTCCCTGTGCACTTACTCCTCATGTAGGATCTCTGTCCTTAATGTGTTGTTCAATGTGAATTAATGCTAGAACTAGTACTCAAACAGTATTTTTCACTTTGTGTTTCTATGTGGGTGCAAACTGTTGAAATCTTTACTTAATATATACTGAACTGATCTTCTGTATATAAAGAGAATTGAAAATGAATCTTGATGTGAATGGAAGTGGAGAGGGAGCAGGAAAGGGGAGGGTTGCGGGTTGGAGGGAAGTTATGGGGGGGGGAGCCATTGTAATCCATAAGCTGTACTTTTGGAAATTTATATTCATTCAATAAAAGTTAAAAAAAAAACAGTGCCTCATGCTCCTTTTTCTGCAGAAAGATATTAATGATCAATTATGTTAATATATATAGGTCCAGGAATGCTAGTATATAACATAACAGAAAGGAATTATAAAGTCAAATAGAATCTACAGAGAACAAACAGAACATAGGCCCTCAAAATGCAAGTGTAACTAGTGGCTAGTTTGGTCTTGCAGCATTCTGAGCTCCTGACAAGAAAATGTGAAAAAAAGGAACATTGACATGTTCAAAGAGATGGTTTTAAAAACAGGTACTTTTCATACAATCCCATTAAGGTGGCATGTACCAATGCCATCTCACTAGTCCAAGTGATCAATTTCAGTTTACAATTGATCATAATGATAGGTCTAAGAGTCAAAGGGATCACACAAACAAGATTAGTGTCTGCTAATACTAACTGATAGAATCAAAAAGGGAGAGAACGATCCATCATGGGAAGTGGGATACACAGCAGACTCATAGAATGGCAGATGTCCTAAATAGCACTCTGGCCTCAGAATCAGCCCTTAAGTCATTCGGATATGGCTGAAGAGCCCATGAGAGTATTTCAGGCATGGAAAGCGAAGACACTCTGGGGAAAAAAAAAAAAAAAAAGAAGAAGAAGAAGACCTAAATGAAAGATCTTTGCGAGTGAGATCCCAGTGGAAAGAACGGGCCATCAAAGAAGGAGGTACCTTTCTCTGAAGGGAGGAGAGAACTTCCACTTTGACTATGACCCTGTCAGAATAAGATCAAAGTCGGCAAACTCAAAAGGCTTCCATAGCCTTGGAAACTCAAGACAAGAGCCTAGGGAGATTAGTGACGCCATAAACAAGAGTGTCAGATTGTTAAGCCAACAACAGGAGTCACTGTGTACTTCCCTCTCATGTGGGATCTGTCCTTAATGTGTTGTTCAATGTGAATTAATGCTATAACTAGTACTCAAACAGTATTTTACACTTTGTGTTTCTGTGTGGGGGCAAACTGATGAAATCTTTACTTAATATATACTAAATCGATCTTCTGTATATAAAGAGAATTGAAAATGAATCTTGATGTGAATGGAATGGGAGAGGGAGGGGGAGAGGGGAGGGGTGCGAGTGGTAGGCAAATTATGGTGGGGGAAGCCATTGTAATCCATAAACTGTACTTTGGAAATTTATATTTACTAAATTAAAAGAATATTTTTTGAATAAAAACAAAAATGTCTAAAAAAATGTAATGCTGATCTAAGAAAAAAATAAAAACAGGTACTTTTCTACATTTATCTGAGGGAAATTTTAATTCTACTTTGGCTCTGGGTGCCTGGGTCATGCTTGATATATTTACACTTAGCTCAGGATCCTCTTCTCCTCCCATACTCATCTAAGACTCCATTTTATCCACCAGGCAAATTCTTACTCATATTTCAAAACTCAGCTTGAGTGTCACCTCCTAATTCTTTGTTCTTCCACCTCTATCTCCACTCACCAAAATCAAATCAGTTTTCAAAGCTCCTTCCACAATGTACTTATCTTCTACCATTGTATGTATTACCTGTGTTCTAAATTATTTGTTTTTATGCCTGTCTTCTGTTGGCTTACTTACTTGATGGGTAAGGTCTCTGTCACAGGTTTCCTGCCTAGTTTCTAGTACATTTAACAATTCAAAGTTTCTGTTGAGTTTTCATTTGTTTATTTGTGTTTTTTAAAATCAGGTTTCCAAGTCATTTATCAAAATGTTAAAGAGTTGTTGAATGAGGACCCCTTAAAAAGAATACTGAGCATAAGAGCAGGAGTGCTAAGAAATTCTCTAAACAGTAAGTAAGAAAAAATGCAAAAGTCACAAGGCAAAGATCCTTAACATAAACTATGTGTTCTGGAAGAAACAGAACTCTTTAGTATGTCTCCTCCTCATGTGAAGAGTTAGAATGACATAAACTAGAAAAATCAGTGGCATTTTCTCACTGAAGGGAATAGAAGCACAAGTCACAGAGAGAATTAAGAATTGAAAGAGTATCTGAGGGTTGGGATTGGGGGTGGGTGGGTAATGTAAGAGGAGCATTAGAATCAGATGGATTTGCTTCTATTTCTAGTTCTGCAACTTATCATGTGGCTTTAGGAAGTTAACTAATCTTTTCTTAACCTCAGTTTCCTGTCTGAAAAATGAGACCTACTTCTTAATGCTGCTATAAAAGTTAAATATCCCAAGCTTAAATGGTTAGCATAAGTAACTGCAGAATATATGTTAACTGTTAACATCATTAGAGCAGATAAGATCCAGATTCATTAGTGGAAGCAGTATAATAATAGGACCATTATCCTAGTGGCTTAATTTAGCAAAAATTCTGTTTTTTTTTTTAATTATTTTAACACTTTATTAATTCTAGAAGCAGAGAGAGAGAACAGGAGAGAGACAGAGACAGAAACGGACAGAAAGAGAAAGAGAGAGAAATCCCTCCTCCATTGGTTCTCTCCACAAATGCTACAACAGCCAGGACTGGGCCAGGCCAAAGCCAGGAGCTAGGAGCCAGGAACTTGATCTTGGTCTCACACATGGGTGGCAGGAACCCAGATACTTGAGCCATCACCTGCTGCCTCTAAGGCAGAAGCTGAATTTAGCACCAGGGACAGAACTCACACCCACCACTCTGATATGGGCTGAAGCACTCCCAAGAAGAATCTTAACAACCATGCCAAATGCCTGATGCATAGTTTGCCAAAATTTGTGAAGGCTAAATCCATAGAACTTTATTTCCAAAATATTCAAATAATGGTGTTACTAGAAATGTTATTTGATATTCATATCCATATAGAGCCATTTCATCACTATATACTAAAAAATCCTTGCATATAATTTGTACTTTTAAGAAGAAAAATCCTTGATTACAAAAATTAATTTTAGTATAGTGAGTTAAGTGTATAATAAAATAATGATGAACTGTCTTTTAATGAAATTTAATATAAGTAGTGGATGTCCTCTATTTTGAGATTTCAGGAATTAAGTATGTGATGAAGTTCTAACTCATAGCTCATCAATATTTTAAAACAAAAGTTCAAATTTGAGCATCCACCCTTCTCATTTTTAGTATATAAACCTGGTGAGCTAACTGCTGTGTGAACACAGACACATGCAACTAGACTTATTTCTACATATGACCGAAAGATGAAAACCTCTCTCAAGGTATCTAGCACCGAATTCCCCTGTTTTAAAGAAATGTATTTTATTTATTTGAAAGGCAGAGAGACAGAGGGAGAGACAAAAACCAGATCTTTCATCTACTGGTTCACTCCCCAAATGGCCACAACAGCTGGGCCATGGTTAGGCCAAAGCCAGGAGCCCAAAGCTCTATCTGGATCTCCCATGTGGGTGACAGGGGCCCAAGCACTTGTGCCATCTTTCACTGCTTTACCAGATGCATTAGTAGGAAGCTGGGTTAGCAGTGGAGCAACGTGGACTGAACCAGTGCTTCAATATGGAACGTCAGCGTTGCAGGTGGTGGCTCAACCCAGATGCCTCAACACCTGACCCCTGAATTCCCCTCTTAAACTTGATAAAACTAATTGAATTTTGACCATACTTTCAGAAATATTAGATATAGATTTGCGTTCTTTCCTTTCCTCAAACTAGACACTAAGATGTAAAGAAAAAAGAGTGATTTTGAAAATTTCAACTTTCAACATCATGAGAAATAGAATTAGTGCTGCAGTTTAAAACAAAAGGTTTATTGGGGCTGGCGCTGTGGCGCAGTGGGTTAATGCCCTGGCCTGAAGCACCAGCATCCCATATGGGCGCCAGTTCTAGTCCTGGCCGCTTCTCTGCCAATTCAGCTCTCTGCTGTGGCCTGAGAAACCAGTGGAAGATGGCCCAAGTCCTTGGGCCCCTGCACCCACATGGGAGACCTGGAAAAGGCTCCTGGCTTCGGATCAGCGCAGCTCTGGCCGTTGCAGCCATCTGGGGAGTGAACCACGGATGGAAGACTCTCTCTCTCTCTCTCTCTGCCTCTCTCTGTAACTCTGTCTTTCAAATAAATAAAATAAATCTTAATAAAAAAGATTTATTGATTGATTTGAAAGTCAGAGAGAGAGAGAGAGAGAGAGAGAGAGAGATCTTCCATTTGCTGGTTCACTCCCTAATGGTCTTAACATCTAGAAATGAGCTAGGCTGAAGCCAGCAGCAAGGAACTCCATTCTGGACTCCCATATGGGTGGCAGGGGCCTACGTGCTTGGGCCTCGCATTAGCAGAGATGGGAATTGAAATAGCCAGGACTTGAACTGGCATTCCAATTTGAGATGCTGGTATTACGAGTGGTGGCTTAATCCATGGCACCAAAATATAGGCCTGGTAATTCAGTGTTTCAGAGCTACTATTTAAAAATAAATTCAGTATTATAACATGATTTCATTAACATTTTTATTGCCAGTAAGTTCAAGGGAGTGACCATCCAATAAAACAAAATAAATTCTTGTCTCTTCCTTTATTCTAAATGTCTGTAAGCACAACCTCATGCCTGATGCATTGTGGAGGCATGATTGACTAACAGTCTGTATCTATTATAGGAACCCTGTTCCATCCGATATGAGGAGAATCTAACATGGTCCATGCTTAGTATGATTGCTTATTATTTTTATATCATTTTATTAGCTGCGTATTTCCATGTATGGTAGGTTTTACTTCCATCTTGAGAAAAAAAGAGCAACACAAATTTAATAATTTTTCCAAAGTGTGAGGTAGATTGCAGCAGAGATAAAATTCAAAGGGTAGTGTTAGAAGGACTGCTAAAATATGGTAAGCTTCCTAGGAAATAGTTAAAAAGTAAATCATTAAAAGGTACTGGAAATTTAGGTTCTGGAAGAAAAGCACTAGGGTATAACTGGAAGGCTGGAACCTCCCTTGATAATAAACTGTTTTGTGGACACAATTTCTTTTATAGTCTTTTCTCTCTTCATTTCCCATTTTCAGTCCTTTGCCCTTTGTTTATAACTAAGGTCCTCCAAAGTTTCCATTATAAGCAGATGGCCTATGCCACTCACACTATCTGCCTGCTCATACACATTCTGTCTTAGTTTGACAGCTAATTTACTTAATCACTACTAGGCTCATCCTGGCACTGACACCAAAACCTCTTTCTCTTGGAAGAAGAGAGTAAGAAAGAAAAATAAAAAAGAGGAAGAAAAACAGAGAAAAAAGCTCTAATACATTAGTATTTCACTTGCATTTACCCTCTGCTTACTTACTTATGAACAGAATAAGCTAAAATCTCTAACTAAAATATATTAGCAGAAAAAATACTAAATCCATCTTCATGGGGACTTTGGCATCCCATATTGGTGCTGGTTCAAGTCCGGTCTGCTCCATTTCCAATCCAGCTCCCTGCTAATGCACCTGGGAAAGCAGGGGAAGGTAGCTGAAGTATTTGGGCCCTTGCACCCACATGGGAAACCTGGAAGAAGCTCCTTGTTCCTGGCTTCAGATCAGCCCAGCTCCAGTCATTGCAGCCATTTGGAGAGTAAAGCAGCATATAGAAGATTGCTTGCTTGCTTTCTCTCTCTCTCTCTCTCTCTCTCTCTCTCTGTGTGTGTGTGTGTGTATGATAACTCTGCCTTTCAAATAAACAAATCTTTTTTTTCCCAGATAATAGTCCATCTGTTAATGTTCCATTGTATAACATACTGAATTATATTACAAAACCTGCTGTATAATATTCCATTTTATACCCCTTTTTATTTATTCATTAACCAGCTGTTGGACATATGGATCTATTGTGTGTAATTCAGCTATAAACGTTCAGGTTCAAGCTTTTGTGTAGGTAGATATTTTCATTCCTCTTAGGGACATACCTAGGAATATAATTGCTGTGTTGTATAGTATATAGTGTTAGGTTTAATGACCACGGGTTTCCAAGGTGGTGCACTATTTTACCTTCCCACTGGCAGTTTCTGAGGGTTCTGATTTCTTCATAACTTCATCACTGCTTCTCATTATTTGACTTCTTTGTTCTAGCAGATGGGAAGTGGTGTTTTATGGTTTTGACTTGCATTTGCCTCATGATTAATGAATTTGAGTGTCTTTTCATGTACGTATTGACCATTTATTTGTATATCTTCTTTGGAGAATATCTAATCAGGTCCTTTGCTCATTTTTTAGATTTATTTTTTTAAGTTTACCAATCTTTTTATACAATTTTAAAAGTAGTAGTCTCTGCTGAAATGGCCTTGGCACCTTTATTAAAAATCAATTGTCCATATATACATGGTCTTATTTCTGGAATCTCAGTTGTAGCCCATTGTTGTTTCTTATGCCAGTACTATGCTGTTTTTTTCCCAAAGAAACCTTTTATTTAATGAGTACAGATTTCATAAGTACAACTTTAGGAATACAGTGATTGTTCCCACCATACCCGCCCTCCCCCTACTCCCACTACACCTTCTCCTCCCTCTTCCATTCCCAGTCTCATTCTCCATATCTTCATATTTATCTATATATAAATCCATCTGTGTATATTACATGATTATATTTGAAGATGGTCTTAATGTTATATATAATGCAGTGATACATACATGTTGAAAGAATCCACAGGAGCTTAATAAGTTAAAGAAAAATAAATGCTAATCTGCTTCATCTATCCTTTTCTATATGATCTTAATTTATAGGTGTCAATCACTCAGAATTTTCTAAGAGAATTTGTCTCAATTTTTCCTATACTAAATTTCTAAAGATTGATGCTATCTTACTTTAAAGCTCACCAGAAATAGTTTTCATGTCTAGGAACTAAAAAAAATAAGGTCTTTGTTCAGTATAGATACTCTAGAGAGAGGACTTGAAAGCCCTAAAATGCTTGTCAGTCCTGGATATCTCTGAGCTGGAATGAATCTGTCAGAGATGACTCCTGCTGTAGGCCACCATAATGATAGACTTTCTTCAAAAGAAATGGAATTGTGAATGGAATGGTTCTTTCAGTGTGGTACTTGGGTGACCCATTGGATTCCACATGAACTGCACTTTTAGATCAAACAAAAAGTAAATGTACTCCTAATAATTCCTTCAAAATTGATTTTTACTCTGTGTTTATGTATTGTTGATAGACCAAAACAGGTTTCAGAGTTCTTATAATGGTTTGGCTCATTTTAAGATCATTCTCATTTAACCTTCTAAGGTAGCAGAGATTTTTAGGGATGAGGAAACAGTAAGAATTTTTTTTTCCTTATTATGGTATTGTGCCAAGTCTTCACCAGAATGGAAGTGTTTCTGTGATTCTGACACTTCTTATCTCTGTCCATGGTTCTGAAGCAGAACAGGTCTATGTAATTTAAATGCCTGTAATAGGCCTAAAACTCCCTTTTAAAAGGTTTATGGTTGCATATTTTTTAACTGTAAATTTTTCAAGTTAGTTTAGAGATGTCAAACAGCGAATGGGAAGAAAGGGTAAATGAGGATGCAACAGAAGTTCATTTAGCAGGTTAATCTGACATGCACTTAGAAAAGATACTCAGTTAACTTAGAGTTAATTCAGTGTTGGTTTCTAGATTTATAAAAGTACTATTGAAGTGAGCAACATACATGGTGTGGCAATTTTTATGTAAATCCTTAAATACTCCAAGTATAGCTATTAGAAAATTAGGCAATTTTGCTCACTGAGGAGTACAGATTTTGCATTGTTCATTAGTAATTCAGAACAAAATACAAAAAGAAACTTTGAAGTTTTATAATTGCACTCAAATCATTAAATCACATCTGGGTTATGAAACTTAAGGTATTGAAATGACCATAACTACTATACCAGAGGTAGAGTTATTGATTTTGTTGTGGGGATTTGTAATACATCAATTTAAATGAATTCTATCCTTTGTGGGAAGGAAAATAAAATACTCTCCCAGGGTTCTGCTAAAGAGATTGCAACCTTCTACCCCTGTTAAGTATTCTTGTGATTGTACCTGCTTCATGTTAACTAGACACTGACTGAAAGGGCATTCCCCTCTGTGTGGCTTTCCAAGGAATCTCTAAATTTGGTTCCTTCTCTCTACTTGAAACCCACCTATTGCACTTTCTTTTGGCACCTCAAAGAATGTGAGTAAATACACAGGCAGCATCTATTTCAGGACATAGAGAAATTAATGTCTCCAGTAGACTAAGCTTTTCAATTTTTATTTTTAAATTTGGGGGGTGTTGACTCCTCTTTCTTAACCACAACACTTTTGTTAGCTTCAGAGCTGAAGGAGAATTAAACACAGGGCTTCCAAACATCACTAAAACTCACTGCTGATGTGTAAAGAATGAACCTACTCACTTCTCTTACCATTCTGAAAAAAAAATTCAGCTTTCTAGAAGTTAGTGTTTTCTGAAGAATCCTAAAAATATTTGAAAAGGAGAAAGTATCCACCATTGCACAAATATTGTGCAATTTTGATATTATTCTAAATAGAAGTGTGGAAAAATGTCTTGTTACTTGTTTGAGGATTTCAGGACATTGAAGTTGGTATTTGCCATAGTTTTATGTATTCAAGACATAAAGGTAAAACCCACTTTTTTTGCATGAGATTTTATCTGAAATGTATTTACATCCTCTCCTTCCTTCTTTAGCTTTGGAACTGTATGCATTTTAGCTGGAAATAGGAAAGCTATGCTTTTATAGACTAATGTTCATATCATTAGTTCAGTGAACACTTGTGTAATAATATTACCTCTTTGGTGACTTGTGATCAAGTTTTCTCCTAGTTTACAACAATTTAAAAATAACTAAAATATTGCTTTCATTATCATTATAGGAAATTGAGTTATTTTGACTTCTCCTTTTTCTACTCACTATGTCTCATATACCCAGTAACTACTGTTGTTTTTCTGCCTACTCCATTATTTTCATTTCTGTCCCTTAGGTAGGTCCTCACTGCTAGAGTCCTGAATTATTGCGATGGCCCCCTGAGACTCCTATCTCTTTCTTTTCTATGTTACGTGTAATAAATCTAGCTCCCCACTGTTTAATGACATTTTTAAGATATTATTTTTTAATAATTTACGAATTCTTAAAACATTTCAGCATATCCCTTCATTTATTAGAATGTTTTAGTCTGACATTTAAAGCCCAAATTCATCTGACTGAAACCTGTTCCCCCAATCTTTCATTGGATTGATGTTCTGCAGTAGTCCTTCTTTTTGAATAAAGCCTCCTAAAGACTGGTTACTGGACAGTCCATCCTAACTTCCCCTCCTCCACCTTTCTGAATCCTGTTCATGGTATGTTCAGGACATGGGTTGCCTAACTGTGGTTATGGTGCTATGAATCTATGCATGTCTTCAAACCCACTGAATTATATGCCCTAAATAGATAAATGATATATACTGTAAGGTATAAAAAACTCTGTTTCAAATGGTCCTTTGAACAAATTCTTTTCAGTATAGATAAATGATAAATGGTCATTTGTACCATTTTCTCACTGATAATCACTTACACACTGATAAGAGTGAAAAAACACAGATGAATTTCCCAGCTGCTTCTTGAACTACTGGTCCTGTTCAAAAGGAAGCAGAGGAATTGTTGCTGAAGGAGGGATTACATTAAAGGTTGGAGTTTCCTTCTGGTCCGGATCAGTATAGGCTAAGATGAAAGAAGCCAGGAGTCCTCAGAGAGCTACGTCCTTTCCCAAGTCAGAGCGAGGACAGGAAGTCTATAAGAAGGTTCCAGGAAAGGACAGTCACATTGGCATGTGTGTGTGTGTGTGTGTGTGTGTATTGACCTCAGGCTATCTTAGAAAGAACTCAGCAGATTCTCCTACAGTTAGCTGGATGCCGTCTGATTTTTACTGCCAGGGGATTGCATTAAGTTAAACAACTTAATCATTTGGAGATTGACCAATTGTCTAGGAATGCCTTGCACAAGCTCTAAAGACTGTAGTATCTGGAGAAAACAAAGAGCAAACCAAACTCAGTAATCCACTTAAAATACATAGCATTAGTGCCTAAATTCAAATGGTAGCCTTTTTTTTTTAAATAAATTGCAATGCCTCTTTATGAAGTTCTATTAGCCAACTTTTGTCTAGGACATACAGATTTTATTTCAGAAAATGATCTAATGATCAAGAAAGAAAGTCACATTACTTAATGGGATGAGGCCCAGAGCAGGCCAGGGAATATTGACAAAACATTGCACTATTGGCTACACTCTTAGAAATCTGCCCCGAGTTATCTCACTTTCATTAATGTACAGGATTATGGTTGCACAGGTGTATCTCATATGTTCAGCAAATCAGCAAAGAGACCATAAATGATATCCAGAGCTGCAACTGTTGTCTGATCCTTCTTGCCTTTGAATCCATCCCCTAACATAAAATATAAGGAAATTTAAATGTCGACACCACCTGCCATCAGTTGTAAATCATCCCCTCTCACTACCAGAGGCTTTCTCTGAAAAAGCAAATTCTCCACATGACACTTTGAAAAATAAACAACCAAAGGAAATCTTCTATGGAAAAAAGCTATTTAATTACGTAAACAAAATATGTCATACAGATTATGTACTAATCTTACAAGTATCACTGACAACATCTGTGAGGGGCTATATCTTCTAAATGAAAAATAAGTGTGATTATACACCTAAGGCAGTTGGCAACAAGCACTGCCCTATTCACAAGGACAGATTTCAATATTAACCTTTCAAGAACTTATACACATACGCACAGCAAAAATTTTCAAAGTTCTCTTCCCTTCTCTCTGTTGACTCTAAGTTTTCAATATCTTCCTCCCTCGATTTTTCTTTGTTTTAATGAAATTACTTAAAAAGCAGAATGACAGGGGGATAGACAGATATCTTCTATCCTCTGATTCTCTCTACAAATGGGTACAAATGTCAGGTTTCGGCCAGGGTGAAGTCAGGAGCCAGGAAGTCCATCCATGTCTCCCACAGGGGTAGCAGGAGTCCAAGTACTTGAGCCAATTTCTCATGCCTCCAGGCACATTAGCAGGGAGCTGAATCCAAAGTGGAGCATCTTGAACTCAAAGCAGAACTCTTATATGTCATGTCAGCATCACAAGTGACAGCTTAACCTGTTGGAGCTTAAGACCATTCTCCACCTTGACAATACTGTTGCAATATTTAACATAATATGTATATACTCGTATCTGTACAAATATCATGTTGGGAAATGTTTTTGATTGGCCACAGTTGCTCAATAATACCCCTCCAGATTCTTTTATATACTCTCCCCTGGGTGTGTTTGTGTGTGTCTATTTGTATGTGTCTCTATGTTTCTTGATGATTACAGCATATATAGTACAAAATTGCTGTTCTGAAAAAGGACTATTTCTCTTGGACAAAATTTAAAATTGTCCAGCTCCATATTCCTCCCATTTTCTGTCTCATTTTCCACACACTCCTCAGTTTTGCATAATATCTTTGATTGGGCTGCAGGAATTAGGGGAAAAATGGGTTCTTGCTGAAAAGAAGAAAATCCCAATGATAAGTTGCTGGTTGTCTCAAAATGGCTTACTGGGAATTGTCTCAGAGCATCTCAGTATTAAGAGGAGTGTTGGAATTCTTCTAGGTTTCCAAAGTGAAACACTGGGGAATACTAAGTTTCTATAATCATTATAAGTAGAACTGCTGCATTTCCTAGGACTGAGATTGAAACAGGGATATGAAATATCTTCAAGACCAAGCATGATTTTCCAGTCACTGAGACATACGCCAACAGAAGAGTTACGTAGTTTTCCTTTTCCATTGAAACTTTCATCTTTTTATCCTTTCCTCATTGGTAGATTCTGAAAATTTATATATCTGCTCACTCACTGCTGAAATTTGCAGAAGTAAATAAACTGTTACTAGTCCCTTATAATAAGAACTTATAATAATGTTTTCTTATTATAAGAGAAATTTATTGTTCCTCATGTTTCATTTCACCAAAGCCCCAGCACACAAAAATTCCAAAGATTGAATTAATTATTCATTCCTATTCCCTGTTAGCAAAAAAGCAGTACAATGTTCAGCTGTGTTTTGTAAGAGACCATAATCTTTCTCTACGGTGATGACCAACATGGCACTGTGTACAATTTATTCCTACAAATAACAATTCCGTAGGTCCAGAACAGGCTCTGATGGGGATGTGAATAACGTTGTCAGACTGGTCATGCAGACAAGATATTTACCAAAAAATCCTTCCTAGAGGGTTTAGATATATGAAGTATATTTTATTTCATTTCTTGACTTGTAAATTAAACTTAGGAAATATTTACATAAATCAAATTTAATGCACACACACTTAGACACACACACAGTCACATGAGTTAATGTTATCAGCATCTTGCTCGATACTTCTCCCTGCTTTCTGCCATCACTATCACCCACACTCCCAAAAAAGGTATTGGATATGGTAGAATGCTTAGGTGAGAGTGTGAATTCTGTGTTGAAGTCAGGTCACTTCATGAGTAAACTCAATTATGACCATAGACTCCCATTAGGCACCCAAGGTGTGAAGAGCTACAACCCATCTTTGCATTCTCACCATAGAAAGAAAAAGCATATGTGTGGAATTTAATGGATTTTCTCAACTTTAAGAAACCTTAGAAGATCTTTCATCTCATCTTATTCTTCATTTTCCTCCACCTCACAGTGGAATTCTGTTGACATTTTGTGATGGAAATGTGATTGGATGTTATATAAACTTTAATGCCTCCTTTATCTGAGAATACTAAATTAGTGACAGCTATAAACATAGTAGCTCACAACAGTGGATTTGATATCAGATAAAAAAGAAAAAAGATAATGATCTTGGATTCCTGCAGTGGAGGCTGAGGCAACCAGCAGGCAAAGGGATTGGGGAAAGAGAAGAAAAATACCAAGGCCTTGGGTGCCTACGGGAACAAAGCATGGCTGCAAGGGAGCAGTGGAACAGATGTGACCTAATTTTAATTATACCTCAGGCACATAGACCGGAGACTTAGCTTTAGAATTTTATGTAGGCTCTCCTGAGTCATTTTCTCCTGCAATAAATACTATAAAAAGCTTTATAATGAAAATTCAAGTTTCTATATTTGTAGTGCATATGTACACAGGCATATGATGAGTATTTTGGGATATATTCTTCGAATAGGTGAGGTTTTGTTTGAGGATGAATGGTGATACAGAAAAACAATTTTTGCTTTGAAAAGGATTTTCTATACAAATCCAAAATGACTCTTACTCGATGTCAGCCATTTCAGTCCAGACACTACATAAACACTGATAAATAAGTAAATCAATCAGCCAAAAGGCCATCTTTCATGCTTGGAGTTTGGAGGGAAAACATTCTTTAATAGACCTTAAGTTTCCTGCAGGAAAATAAATATGTACTATATATATTATATACACACATACATATATATACACATATGTATTACATATATATATACATATGTATTACATATATATGCATTATATTTTTGAGCTGTATTGCCAGTTATTAGATAGCTTTACCCTCAAAGCAAGGTTACAAGCTTAATTTCATATACTTCATAGAGCAGCTTTTGAGAATATAACTGTTCCACAAGTATTATTGAGTGACTACTATAGGTAGGGCATTGGATGTTACAAGCATGCACATGACTACACAAATTTCCTGGGTATCAGAACCTCAGTGTATAAGGCAGATATGTAAACAGATATATGAAATATTTAATAACAGTAAGTTTGTACATTATTTTTGCTATGTGCCAGGCACTGTCTTCTGAGAATATTATATACATATAATATATAAAATATATTATATATATGTATACTTCGAAGCAACATTATGTTAAAGGAAACAATATTATCTCATTTTACAGATAAGGAACACTGAGACATTAAATTAACTTGTCCAAAATCGCATGACTATTAAATGATAGAGGCAACATTTAACATTTGCCATCTAGTCTCTAGGCAATTTAACCTCTGAGTTTGTAATTTGAACCATAGTGCTATGATGACAAAACTTATGAAGTATAATGGGGATACATATGAGGGAAGCTTGGGAAGGGATGGGAGGTGATGACCTCATGGGGACTTGTGAACCTGAATTTATTCATTAAAAATATGTAACAGTGAGGATCAGGGAGAAAGGAGAAAGAGGTGAGGTTTATTTTCTTGGTCATCTTTTTTTACTAAACAAGGCTTCTATTCAATGGTTTTGATTATTTCCATTGAATCACCTATACTGCAATTAAGAAACGGGATGGTGGAATGCAGTGCCATTATGGTGCACTGGGTTAGGCCCCTCTTGCTGGTCTCCCAGCTAGGAGTGCCAATTTGAGTCCCAGATGCTCTGCTTCCCATCCGGCTCCCTGCTGGGAAGGCAGCAGAAGAGGGAAGATGGCCCAGATACTCAGATCCCTGCCACTCACACAGGAGACCAGGAATGTGTTCTGGGCTCCAGGCTTCAGCCTTGTCCAGCCCCAGCCACTGTGGTCATTTGGAAAGTGAACCAGCATGTGGAAGATCTCCTTTTTTCTCCATCATTGTGACTTTGGAATAAAGAAAATAAATCTTAAAAAAAAAAAAAAAAAGAACGAAGGGAGGGGCTTTCCTATTATAGCATGCTGAAATATATTGGCCAATGTGATGGAGAGAGAAAATTGCTATACTGGATGTGTGGTGGGGTTGGGTGGAATAGCATTAACTTAAAGTGATATAGAAGTGATACGAACGCATCTACCTGATGCAAAATATTACCACTACCAGTACATCTATGCCTTGGTGTTACAGCATTTATCCAGCAGATGTTATCTGGAAGGATTAAGCCCTTTGAAGGTCATTAACGCAGTAGCTCACATTACATTTATCAGTTCCCTAGAAGAAAGCAAAAAGGCTGGAGGACTGGCCAGTGAGAGAGGACAAATAGCTTATGATTGGTGGAACTCCTAGGAGCAGATGAAAACAGGGGAAAAGGCCACCCTCAGGGGCTGATAGCAAACCTTGACCAGCAGTGACTCTGGGTCACCGCTAGCAGATGGTGGCTATCTTTGGTCTCTGTTGTGTAGCTAAATGTTGTTCAGCTGTCCAGGAGTGTTGATCTTGGAAATACAGTTCCAAGCAGAAAGGGGTATTTGTTTTTCTTTCCTGTTAATTTGGAGCTAGGATAATCATCTGTATCCTGAATGAGCAGAATGGTGAAGAAACAAATTTGAGGGCACAGATTTCTTCTTGACTGGTTATATGTATAGTAAAGGTGTTCAGAAGATGTTAGAGTTTGGAGTCCATCCAATTCCCTGCAGTGAGTGTCAGGTTTGATAGCCAGGGTTGCTCTTGTCAGTTCCATTGTCCTTCTCAAGTTTTACTGCCCTTGATGGAGCTGCTCACCCCCTCTGTGTCCAGACGTTATTCTGCAAACTCATAATCTTCCCAAGATCACAATGTACCCTGCAGGAGCTTGTGGACACTGAGCGGAATCGGTGCCTCATTTCACGCTCCCCTTTTGCATGAAGAATGGCTTTCACTTTCATTGTTTCGTTCCCTCTCAAAGATGGATAGCTGTGTCCAAAGAAGATAATATGGCAAAGGTTGCCAGATTTAGCAAATAAAAATAGAGAATGCTTATTAAATTTGAACTTTCAAAAGATAGTGATACTTTGGGGACATAAGTACATCCCATGCAATCCTTGGTACCAACTTTATGTTAAAAATTACTTTTTGATCTACTGACATTAAAATTTAACAGGATTTCCTGTATTTTATCTGCCAATTCTGTGTACAACAGAGTGAAAGAAAAGAGGGCCTGATATTTAGCAGAACAAGAATTCATATCCCAGCTCTTTAAGAAATTAGGCTCTCAGATTCTGTTTCCTTTCTTTAACAACAGAGATAATTCAGATATCCGTCACAGCATTGGTAACAGGATTAAATAAGGTATTATTTGGACTATTGGTGGAATACCAGGAAGTTGAATTGTTTCGATAACTGATGACTAAATCTGGGTTACAACAGTACTCAGACAGTCTTACAAAGCTGTCAACAGTCATTGCTGATGAAGTTCAGTTCTCTAACATTCTGGGAGCCTTTTAATTGTATAGATGTGTGACCAACATTTAACTTCCTTATAAATGTCAATATGTTTTTAGTAACTGATAGTTTTCAGAATTTAAAAAATGCATATATTTTTATTTTGAGATATGGAGTTGGGAGAGAGACAGAGCGAGCGAGAGAGAACGAGCAAGCGAGAGCGAGCAAGCTGCCATCTGTAGGTTCACTTCCCAAATATTCACAATAGTCAGGGCTGGGCCAAAGACAAGACCAGGAATTGGGAACTCAGTGTAGGTCTCTCACATGGTTGGCAGGATCCAACTTCTCAAATCATCCTCATTGCCTTCCAGGGTTTGTGATACTGAGAAACTGGAATCAGGAGCCAGAGCTACACACTGAACCTAGGTACTTTGATATAGGATGCCAGCACCTAAACCACTAGGCCCAGTGCCGCCACATGGAACAGTCTAGAATGTGAAACTTGTCTTAATCTAACTGAAGGCTAC
Source organism: Oryctolagus cuniculus (assembly GCF_964237555.1). NCBI lineage: Eukaryota > Metazoa > Chordata > Mammalia > Lagomorpha > Leporidae > Oryctolagus > Oryctolagus cuniculus. The sequence goes on along the minus strand of NC_091435.1, from coordinate 72,819,094 downwards.
CAGAGCTGATCTTCCTCTTTGCAAATCCGTACTCTAAAAATTCACTTGGTGGGCTTCTGTGTTAGATTTCCAAAGCACTAGAGTGATTTTGTCAGTTGCCAGTCGGGCTTTGTATCCCATTAGTACAGGTGAATTCTACAGTATTGTAACTCCCCGCCAGTGAATTTTCTGTCTGTCTCTCTGTTTATCTGTCTGTCTCTCTTTCTGTCTCATACAAACACAAACACACGCACACACACACACCCACACACAAACACACACATGCACACACACACAATCACCTACCCTTGCCTGGGGGGTAAAAAAAGAGCCCTTACATCTGCCTCAAAGAGAACAGGATAGGTGTTTTAGAGATTTTTAAAAAATGTGTTTTATATTTAGAGAGAAGAGAGAGAAGGAAGGAGGGAGCAAGATAACCCCCAAGAAAGTCAAACTATCTTTTTATTTAGTTATGTGTTTTGGGTTGCATTTTGCATTAATCGCCGCCACACACAGGAGCCCTGCAATTTATTATTGGTGATAAGTGTGGACAGTAGCTATTATTTTCTCTCCCTGTTCTAAAATGTGGCATAGTGGGACACTTAGATTTATGGAACATGCATTATTCAAAACTCTAGTTCTGGGATGGTTCAGCAGGAAGACTCTAAGCTATTTCCATAACCTTTTTTCAAAAATTCCTCCTCACTTGCTTTCTTCGTTTCCATATCACAGTGTTAGAAATCACTCAAAATGTAGAAGTGGGAGAATTCATCATGAAAAATCTCTTGGTACAGTATCTTTCACAAAGGGGAATCACTAAGAATCCCCTTATCCCACAAAATCCACAGGGAAGCCCGAGAGGAAGCAAGCAGACTTCCCTTGAAGGCAATGAGAGCAGCAAATTCCTTAGATGCTAAAGACCCAAATGATCTATTTTTGTTTCTGAACTTGAGTATGCCTATACTGGAATTATTCATCATCAATCACTTTAGGACATTTTTCATTCAATATCCTTGTGTCATACATATCTATGATACTTGAGGGGAAGAAAATAAAATCAAGTATCTGAGAAGAATATACAATAAAAATAAAGAACAGAAAATATATCCATCTCCCTATATTAACAGTTATATATAATTACATGTAAAGTTTATTAATTTAAATATAAGCCATTTGGAATTGTCAGAGTACAATACTTACTATTGCTGCTAGTGGCAATCATCATTGTATGTAGTTAACTTTATGAGATGCCCTTTATCAGTGTTAATTGAGCATATTTAAAAGGTATTCAGGGGGCCTGCCGCTGTGCTGTAGTGAGTACAGCCGCCACCTGTGGTGCTGGCATCCCATATGGGCACCGGTTCGTGTCCTGGTTGCTCTACTTCTGATCCAGCTCTCTGCTATGGCCTGGGAAAGCAGTAGAAGATGGCCCAAGTCCTTGGGCCCCTGCACCAGCATGGGAGACCTGAAGGAAGCTCCTGGCTCCTGGCTTCAGAGTGGCCCAGCTCCGGCTCTTGTGGCAATCTAGGGAGTGAACGAGTGGATAGAAGACCTCTCTATTTCTCTGCCTCTCCTCTCTCTGTGTAACTTTGCCTTTCAAATAAATAAATAAATATTTTTTAAAAAAAAGGTTGTCAGCTTGTTGAGCATGAGAAATCCTTCTGAAAATGTCTCTGGACTAATAAGAGAGGTATAAGCTCTAAAAGAGTGAGTTGGGATACCTACCAATGAGAGAAGACTAAAATGATGTTCTGCTGTCATGTTAAAGTAAGAAGAACCAGTAAAATAATGTTATCCTTGGCTATAAACAAAGAAGAATAGATAGATAATGTGGGAATGTTGTTATTAGCCTGAGCTCAAGGTAGCTGTTGTGTAGTTCTAATCCGGTTTGACAATTATTTTCCTAGTTTTCAAAAGGTTAGTTCTCTGCCTGATTTTCATGAGATTTGTGAGACTATAAGTTTCTTAAGGGCAGGAACCACATTTCATATAGCTCCTAAATGCCTAACTTTGTGACTTTATCCATTTTTAGCTGTGTTTATATATAAGAGATAACTCTTTATAGACACTATTATATGTCAGCCACTGTGTGTGTGTGTTTGTTTATGTGTGTGTATTTGAACTTGTGTTGAATATTTATAACACCCTGGTAAAATTTTTATTTACATTTCCATGTGTGAGATGCTGCAAAAGTTTGTGAATTCTTAAAGAATTTCCCAAAGTTGAGAGATTTGTTTCTCAGTATGTATTGAGAAGATAAAATAACTGGTTCACAGAGAACCACAATTATTTCAGAGTTAATGCTGTGATTTACTGTTATACCTGTAGCTGGAAGCAGTGGGGCCAACTCAGCTGAGAAAATTCTGTCCAACAGGGTTAGGCTGCATCTAAGTTCTGATGTGTGTACTGGATCCTCCTCCAGGCCCATTTCAGGACAGTGTAGTGGCTAAAAACAGACCATGCTACTTGGAGTTGACCCCCAGTCATGCCATGTACAAGTTATCCAAGTGGGAAAAGTGATAGTAGCCATGTCATCGGTTTGTTGAGAGAACTGACTTGGAGAAAGACTGTGACACACTTATGACAGTGCCTGGCACGGGATGAGTGTGATGTAAGTGTCAGCCATTTTAATTACCTGCACGCTTGTATCAACATGAATTGAGATTTCTTGAGGACTTTCTCCATTGGGAATAAGTGGAAGTCTTTAGAGCAGAGCAGGGAGGGCCCCAGGCTCTGCTAAATTGGGGTGGAGAGATAAGATGTAGCCTTGACTGCCACTCTGTTTCCTCAGGTCAGCTCACAATTTCCTAGGGAAAACAGGGATGACAATTCAGACCATTTGAATACCCCGTGATTCTAATTGGAGAGAATGAGAACATGCTACCATTCCAATGTCAAACAGAACCCAAGGTGACCCCTCTCGTGGTAATCTGAAAAGTGCTTTTCCCAAAAGTGTCAACTTTTATTGTGCTGTGGTTTAACACATAGTAGAATATTCTGCTCACCAAAGTGAGAAGCATCCTTAAAATTAAAGCCCTTTCTTTATTTCATTGTTTACCGGATTGGTGTGAATAGAGAGCACTTTGTGGAAAATAGGAATTGCCAGGGAAAGGTAGAAAACGAGACAATTAAATGTGACAAGAAAAAGTCACCTTGGTTGTTCTGTTTGTGTTGGAATTCCTGGTAAAACTAAGATCCCTAGGGTCCATATTGGGTTAAGGAAAGTGGTTGAAATGCTGAACTGGAGAGCCTGTTCCAAGAATACTGAAGAAAGTTTTATCTGGCCTGTGAATTACTGAAGAATAAGTTTAGGAGGCTGATGTTGTTTGTTGTGGCAGAGCAGGTTAAGCCGCCATCTGCCAAGCCAGCATTCTGTAGAGGTGTCTGTTGTAGTCCTGGTTGCTCTGCTTCTGTTCCAGCTCCCTGGTAAGGCATGGCAAAAGCAACAGAAAGATGGCCCAGGTGCTTTGGTCCCTACAATCATGTAGAAAACCCAGATGGAGTTCCTGGCTCCTAGCTTCAGCTTGAGCTAGCTCTGGCTGTTTCAGCCATCTTGGGAGTAAACCAGCAGATAGAAGATCTCTCTGTCTCTCTTTGTGTAATTCTGCCTTTCCAGCAAATAAATATTTTTAAAAAGCAATTTTAGGTTAACATTAAAGCATGAACATGAGTTTTTAGTTACCAGAAAAAAGGAATAGACAGACTGGACAGAAGCCATATTTTTTTAAAAGATATATTTATATGAAAATCAGAGTTACAGCTATAGACAGAGAGAGACAGAAATAGAGAGAATCTTCCATTCACTGGTTCACTTCCCAAATGGTTGCAGTGGCCAGGGAAAGGCCAGGCTGAAGCCAGGAGCCTCTTCTGGGTCTTCTGCGTGGGTGGCAAGGGGCCCAGAGACTTGGGCAATCATATGTTGCTTTCCAGGTACATGAGCTAGGAGCTGGATCAGAAGTGGAACAGCTGGGACTTGAGCCCATGCCCATAAGGGATGCAGTGTTGCACACAGCAGCTTTACCCACTACACCACAATGCTGGCCCCCAGAAGCCACACTTTTAAGACATACTTTATATATGTTTTCCTGTTTACCCTAGTAAGACATGTTTGTTGGTATGTGTGTGTATGCATATATCTCAATACCCAGTTATAACCAATCTTAACATTTTGGTGTGTAATTTCTCACCTTTTTTCTATGCATATATATATAGTAATTCTATTACTATTATTTATTATCACTGTAGCAATATAAATTAATATATAAATCAATATATAAATCTATACATTTCAAATTCCACTTTATTTTTAAAATATATTCAATTGTATGTATTACAAATCCACTTATCAAACAATATAAGCCACAATGACAATTCTTCATTAACTCCTTTGAATATTTTCAGAGTTGGTTAATTTTTAGAGGTCCATGCTGTCTTCTACTCTCCTGAATGAGATGATCTATCTGATACTGCTCTCAACAAGGACATGATGTCCCAATCAGCATCGTGATTTGATAAGCAGACTCTTCCCAATTCTCCTAATGATGTTTCCATTTAAGTGAAAGTCATTGGGTGACTGAGGTCTCAATAATTAGAGGGTTTCCCTTAATATCAATTATGATGTTGATGACAGTTCACCTTCATCTCAGCTTAACTAATAGAAATCATGGTAAATGTATTGCATACTTCCTTATATTGCCTGGCATTTAAAAAAATATGGTGAATACCCTTATTGTTAATTCCACCACAAATATCTTTTATTGGAAGGATATGTTTGAATGGATGGGGCCTTTTTTAAAAAAAAATCAAAACTAGAAGTGGTATGGTGGAATAATGAGAACTGAGACATTTTGCTAGATTTGTTAGACTGCGACATTGTTGCTAAATTCTTTCTCTGCTACTTAACTTTTCACACTTCTATGTGTCTCATTTCTTTATCCATAAGATAGAAGTGCCAATTAAAATTATTCAAATGAGTCAATATATTTTGAAACAGGTGCCTGGTATAAAGTATATTTTATATAAGACTTAGTCTGGGGATATAAATAAATATGTTAATGTCCATGAACAGGAAGCATTTAGATGGTCCATTTTAGTGTCCCATTACATGGAGGTAAATTTGCCATCTGATGAACCTTGAACAGGGACAGTAAAAAGATGCTCACACTTAAGCCCTCCACTCCCCCAGTGGAAATGACTTTCACGTTTGCCATTTACCCATGCCAGCTTCCTTCATAATGTAGAAGTATTCTCCATTCCATCAGAGTCTGAAACAGTAGGTCAGTGTACTCCCTGCAGTTTTTTAAAATTTAATTTATTTTTATCTGTATTTCAATTTTTCTTGGTGTTTCCAGTTCCCAAGTCCTCCAGAGCTGGCCAGATGAGCATCAGATAATTGTCCACCAGAGCATTGCCTACCTCCTGGAGTGCTGGTTGCCTCAGGGTGGGAGGGAAAAATAAGCAGTCAAGTACTCCCTGGAAGTGCATAATTAGGGTTCCTGGGCTCAGCCCTAGCAGTCTTTAGGGGATATGACTTTGGAGAACGTCAGAACATAGCTATGTACTCACCCATAAGGAAGTATGGCTACAATAAAGTTTTAATAACCACTAGCACTGAACTGGTGTGCATGTTGAATATCAGTCTTGTACACATGTAAGTATAAGCTCCCATGATTCTATTAGGTTTTAACATTATATGATAAACCTTTTATGTGAAGCCACTGATTTTAAATCCTAAAATAGCCTAATAAGATTTGAACCTCTCTAATTTCCTCAGTTTGTTAATGCCTTTCAGAGTTGTGGATTTTTCTTGTGAATTAGGTGTTTTACATCCAAGGAGTAAGTCACCAAAAGTTTAGGGGTAAAAAGGGTTAACTTTTTCTATTCTGAAATTTATGAAGTACACCTTTTTTTTTTGAGACATGAGGCTTCTTTAGAAGTTCCAAGTAGTTCTACCTGGAGGGGAATTGGAACAAATAATATTACAAAAAACACCATGATAACCAAAAGAGAGTAGCAAAAATGCTGAAGAAAAATTCTATGAACTCTCTTTAAAATGTTGAGTTTTTAGAAGTTATTTTGCTTTTTTAAGTAGAGAGATATTGTGTTCTGGACTGAAGGTATGCAAATGTTGCACTATATCATTCATTTGCTTTTAACTTACTGGTCATGAATATGGATACCATTTCCCCTATAATTAAAATATGGGCTAGTAATTTACACCTGAATTCAGTTACAACCTTAAAATAGGTTCTCCACTGAGACCTTGTAAATTAACACTGAGTTATTTCATTCCTGTTCTCATGTTGAGTAATAATCCTGACAAATGCTTGGCCCACTACTCTCCCTATTCCCTTGCTACTGCACACAGACACTCCTAGAAGCTTCAACCCATGTTTGAGCCTCATTAGCCCAAGTTTGAGTATACGCTTTGCTTAGTACACTAGCATTCTACTTCTAGTTTCATAAAATAGACAAAATGTACAAAAACTGTATATATATATATATCTGTGTTGCTTTTACTGTACTCCTTTGTCAATCTTTATCACTTTGTCTCTTCTCTTTCTGTTTATCCCTGTTACTAAAATATATGATTCTTGAGAACAAGTGTTTGCTCAATTCGTGTTGACATCTCTATACTTAGCATGGTTGCTTATGTAGAGATGATATTTGAAATGGGTTGATATATGAGGCAATAAGTAAGTGATGCAATATACAAAATACCACAATGGATATAACTATTATTATCTCAGCACTCATTTTAAATTGTAGTTAAAAAAAATAAAAGGTACACCCAGGTAGACAAATATAATTACTGTCTTGAATTATGATTATCGCAAAATATAAGGGATGTATTCTAACTACCTGAACTTTCTCTTGAAAATATTTTATGAATGGGTAATTCATGATTTTAAGTAAAATCTTCTCTATCTCATATATTTCATGATAATGAGTTGAAATGTTTATTTTTAGCTTAGTAAGATAGCATTTCCTTTAGCTAATTGAAAGATAAATTATCCAAGCCTTAGAGGGTCTTCTATTTTATTACATCAGAGTCCAATGAGTAAGAGAGTAAGATCACTTTTTTTTTTTTTTTTTTGAAAGGCAGAGTTAGACAGAGAGAGATACTGAGAGAAAGGTCTTCCTTTTCCATTGGTTCACACCCCAAATGGCCGTTATGGCTGGCGCTGCGCCGATCCGAAGCCAGAGCCAGGTGCTTCTCCTGGTCTCCCATGTGGGTGCAGGGCCCAAGCACTTGGGCCACCCTCCACTGCACTCCCGGGCCACAGCAGAGAGCTGGACTGGAAGAGGAGCAACCGGGACAGAACCCGGTGCCCCAACCGGGACTAGAACCGGGGTGCCGGCACCGCAGGCCTAGTGAGCTGCGGCGCCAGCCCAAGATCACTTTCAACAGAGCCACAGCTTTGACTGATTTAGAGCTTCTATCCTTCAACAACCTCATCTCAATAGTGTGAAGAGTTCTGGTTTGACCTCATACTGCATGCGCTTAGCTAGCCAGTTTCATTCCCTTCAGAATTTTAATCATCAAGGACTGTATTTTGTATCTTGAAAAAAGATGGCAAAAATAAATATGCCATTTTACATAAAAAAGTGTGATTTCTGTTATAAGTAAAATGATGAACAGATTTTACTTCCAGTTCTTAATAGATCAGCTTCCTACTCCTTATCTTTCCATAGTTTCCACTAATTCCATGTTTTCAGTGATTAAAAAGAATAGGTCCTAACCTCCCTTTGTAGGTTCTACCTGTTCGGCTCAAAATTAATCAAAGGCCTATACTGTCTGTCTGATGAAAATTTTCCTCAAACTATTTGAATATGGTCAAATAAGCATCCATTATCAACCATGGTGTATGAGAGAGAGAGAGAAAGAAAGCAACAGTCATTGTGCTCTTCCTATATTTTAATGTATGAGTATTTCAAAAATTTGTGGACAAATTGAATTAAGATATTTATTCTGATGCAAAAAATTTTGAAATCCATGCTAAGTTTCCTCATAATCTCTTCATGCATTTTCCATGAACTTTTTGAAGACTGATTGTACATTGCAGAATGTGGAGTAACCTATGAACATGAAATTTTAGTGTTCATCTACTTCATCTTCACTAACTTAGTGACAATAATTGAAACAGGATGCCACAAAGGTAAATGAATGAGTCTATTGGAGTTTTTCAACCAAATCCATATTGACTGCTTAGTTTTCTATTTTTTTAAGATTTTTTAATTTTATTTGAAAGGTAGAGTTACAGAAAGAGAGGAAGAGCCAGAGATCTTTCATTTGCTAGTTCACTCCCCAAATGACCGCAATAGCCATAATGAAGCCAATAGCCAGCCAAGAGTTTCTTCTGGGTCTCCCACATGGGCGCAGGGATCCAAGCACTTGGGCCATCTTTCACTGCTTTCCCAGGTGCATTAACAAGGAGGTGTAGCAGAAGTGGGGCAGCCGAGACACGAACCGGCACTGATATGGGATGCCGACACCCAATACTGTGGCTTAATCCATTAGACCACAGCATCAGCCCCTCTATTTTTACTTTACCTAGTATCTTAGTTTTTGCTGCTGATCCAAGGTACCATAGCAATATTGCGTAGTTTATAAACAGTAGAAATTTATGGTTCTAGGAGCAGGGACATCCAAGACCAAGGTTCTAGTCTCCATTAATATCTCTATTAACTAAATTTGCCTGGTGTTAGTCTTCAGTATTTTCTCTGATAATGCCTTCTGTTTATATGCACATCTGTTCATTGATTAGAGCTTCTTTTTTTTAAAAGATTTATTTTTTTTATTTAATGAATATAAATTTCCAAAGTACAGAATATTGATTACAATGGCTTCACCCTCATAACGTCCCTCCAACCCGCAACCCTCCCCTTATCCACTCCCTCTCCCCTTCCATTCACATGAGGATTCATTTTCAATTCTCTTTATATACAGAAGATCAGTTTAGCATACATTAAGTAAAGATTTCAACAGTTTGCTCCCACACAGAAACACAAAGTGAAAAATACTGTTTGAGTACTAGTTATAGCATTAAATCTCAATGTACAGCACACTAAGGACAAAGATCCTACATGAGGAGTAAGTGCACAGTGACTCCTGTTGTTGACTTAACAAATTGACACTCTTGTTTATGGCATCAGTAATCACCCTAGGCTCTTGTCATGAGCTGCCAAGGCTATGGAAGCCCCCTGAGTTCACTGACTCTGATCATTTTTAGACAAGGCCATGGTCCTTATTTTAATTTTATTTATTTGAAAGTCAGAGTTACACAGAGAAAGGAGAGGCAGAGAGACAGAGAGAGAGAGAGAGAGATGTCTTCCATCCGCTGGTTCACTCCCCAATTGGCCGCAATGGCTGGAGCTGAGCGGATCTGAATCCAGGAGCCAGGAGCTTCTTCTGGATCTCCCACGTGGGTGCAGGGGCCCAAGGACTTGCAGCATCTTCTACTGCTTTCCCTGGCCCCAGTAGAGAGCTGGATCAGAAGCAGAGCAGCCGGGACTCGAACCAGCGTCCATATGGGATGCCTGCACTGCAAGCGGCGGCTTTACCCACTACACCACAGCACTGACCACAGTATAGGTTTATTTTGGGTGATGAAGAATAAAAAATTACAGAATACATTTGCCATGAGTACATGAATGTTTTCCTGAGTCCTGGGTTTTCCCATGAGGTACCTGATACCATTTAATCACAGTGTCTTTGTCAACACCACCAATTCTGCATGCTTCTCTGATTGAAGAGTTATCTTTCTTTTTTTTATTTTTTTATTTTTTTTAACTTTTATTTAATGAATATAAATTTCCAAAGTACGGCTTATGGATTACAATGGCTTCCACCCATATCGTCTCTCCCACCTGCATCCCTCCCCTTTCCCACTCCCTCTCCCCTTCCATTCACATGAGGATTCATTTTCGATTCTCTTTATATACAGAAGATCAGTTTAGCATACATTAAGTAAAGATTTCAACAGTTTGCTCCCACACAAACATAAAGTGAAAAATAATAGATGATTTTTTAAATGATGATGAAATCAGATCAGACCTATTGTCATGTTTAATCCCAGTGAGAGTCAAGTTGGGAATTGATAATTTTTTTTTTTTTTTTACAGAAGATCAGTTTAGTATACATTAAGTAAAGATTTCAACAGTTTGCACCCCCATAGAAACACAAAGCGAAATATACTGTTTGAGTACTCATTATAGCATTAAGTCTCAATGTACAGCACATTAAGGACAGAGATCCTACATGAGGAGTAAGTGCACAGTGACTCCTGTTGTTGACTTTACAAATTGACACTCCTGTTTATGGCATCAGTAATCTCCCTATGCACCAGTCATGAGTTTCCAAGACTATGGAAGCCTTCTGAGTTCACCGACTCTTATCTTGTTTAGACAAGGTCATATTCAAAGTAGAGGTTCTCTCCTCCCTTCAGAGAAAGGTACCTCCTTCTTTGAAGACCTGCTCTTTCCACTGGGATCTCACTCACAGAGATCTTTCACTTAGGGTTTTTTTTTTTTTTTTTTTTCCAGAGTGTCTTGGCTTTCCATGCTTGAAATACTCTCATGGGCTTTTCAGCCAGATCTGAATGCCTTTAGGGCTGATTCTGAGGCCAGAGTGCTGTTTAGGACATCCACCATTCTATGAGTCTGCTGAGTATCTCGCTTCCCATGTTGGATCACTCTCCCCTTTATTTATTCTATCAGTTAGTATTAGCAGGTACTAGACTTGTTTATGTGCTTCCTTTGACTCTTAGTGCTTTCATTATGATCAGTTGTGAACTGAAATTGATCACTTGGACTGGTGAGATGGCATTGGTACATGCCACCTTGATGGGATTAAATTGGAGTCCCCTGGTATGTTTCTAACTCTACCATTTGGGGCAAGTCAGCTTGAGCATGTCCCAAATTGTACATCTCTTCCCTCTCTTATTCCTACTCTTATGTTTAACAGGGATCACATTTCAGTTAAATTTCAACACTTAAGAATAACTGTGTATTAATTACAGAATTAAACCAGTCATATTAAGTAGAACAGACAAAAAAACTACTAAGAGGGTTATCTTTCTAATACTCACATAATTACACGCAATACCTGCCCAATCTGCCTATCTAATTGTGGAGAACTGACATTCTGGTATGCTTATATGTATATCCCACCAGTCCCCTCAACCCTGCAGCACCTCTCAGCACCACTATTTAGAAATCCACAGTTGTGAGTCAGAATTAGTGGGCTCAAGGAATGGTGATTATGGGGAAAACAGCAATTACTCCTGGATCTTAGCCCTAAATTTATGCTTCAGGTTTCAGGAAACTACAATATACACCTGGGTATGATTATGCCTTTTCCTTTCCTGAAAATAACACTAATTTGTGGGTCAAAACAATCATAAAAATGTTGAGATATTACTCTTCACAAAACCTTATAAGAATTGAGTAGAAGCAAGAAATGAACATTTGTTGTGCTCCTATAATGATCCGAAGAAGAAACTTGTTTATACGTTATCACATTAACTCCCAGAACAGTTTGGTGGTACAGGTGGCATTTGATTAATTTTGGAGATGAGAATTCTGGCCAAATTTCATATGATTAAAATCTGAAAAAAATATTTCTAGTTGTAAAGCTCATCAGTGTTTTTACTGGATAGCCCTCTCTGCCCAAGAATTTTGTGAATAAGGATGCATGTCAACATATAGATGTAATTAAAGTCTCTAAGGAAGGCAAACATAAAACATTGTAAGTTTCTGTTCTTTGGGTGGATCTTGAGTCCCAGTGGAATGAGAGTACCATCGCACTCTTCCCAGGGCAGTTCTTGAGAAAGAAGAGATGGTCTGTGAGTTCCTGTTGAAAGGGAAAGGAAATGGATGAGCAGTGGATAGGAAAGAAAGTTGGTCCCCTTGATTGTGTTGAAGGTTCTCACCTTGAAGTTATCCCAACTCTGCCTGAGTAACGAAGGCTGTCACGAGGGAGACTGAAAAAGACCAAATACCTCACACTGACGATCATAACACTTCATCATTGGTAAAAATATCCCACAAGGGGCTCATAATATTCCCAGGGACCACACATGACTCTCACATAAAGGCAGAGGCTCCCATTCTGAATAGCTTCTGAAGACATTGGAATATGGGCTGGCAAAGCATTTCTGCTCCATCGAGAAAGACATCTTTGTCCAGCACAGAAGCTGATGAAATAACACTACCTGTATGTATCCTTTTTATTTGTGTGTGTGTGTGTGTGTGTTTGTATGTGAGAGAGAGGGAGAGGGAGAGAGAGAAGGTGGAAAGATGAAAGGTTAAGGTAAGATTTAATAGTATCATGTACTTTTCTGTAAAATATGAGATTTGCTAGTTCCATATATTGAAACATGAAATAGACCTCTTTAAAAAGGAAGCAAGAAGAAGATAAAGGTAATTTGATGTTCTAAACTGAACAGAGAATACCATACCCACTTCCCTCCCAGGCTATGTGTAGTATCTTTTGAACATTAGTAGAACTACCAGTGGATTTTATGGAGTTCAATTATGCAATGCCAAGACATTTGTCTGGACCTTGCTTTCAACCTCGTGTAAAAGCCACAAAGGAAAACAGTGGCTTAGCTTTATTCAGTTGCTTAATAGATATCTAAACAACCACACAGCAATTTAGACAAACAGGTACTTTGTTTTACTATGAGTAGAAATGTAAATTGGTACAATCATTTTGAAACAATTAAAACATAAAATTGTGCTTTTATTCAGCAGTTCATATTATATAACATTCATATAGAACTAGTCATATAGAACTAAAGGGGTATGTGTGTATACTTCAAAAAAATCTATGGAAATGGAAATGGAAATAAAAAAAGTTTATTTGGTGCAAAAAAAATTCAAATCCATATGTATGAGAGGGTCCTCAAAATGCTCATGGAAAAGATCTGTTATAAAAAGCTGCATGAACTTCAAAATTTCTTGTAACAGAAAAAGTTTACTCTGTTTTCTAAGATTTATTCATTTATTTTGAATGTCAGAGTTATAGAGAGGGGAAGACAGAGAGATTTTCTATTCATTTGTTCACTCCTCAGATGGCCACAATGGCCGGTGCTGGGCCACTTCAAATCCAGGAGCCAAGAACTTCATCTGGGTCTCCCATGTGGGTGACAGGAGCCTAGACACTTAGGTCCTCTTCCACTACTTTCCCCAGGCCATTAGCAGAGAGCTGAGTAGGAAGTGGAGCAGCCTGGACTTGAACTGGCACCCATATGGCATGCTAGCATTGCACCAGGCTTTACCCACTGCACTACTATGCTGCCCCCCAATAAACTTACCCTTAATTCCATCTTCCTACAAATTTTCTGAAGTTCCCTTGCATATATGTGTAAATTTTTATTTTTGTAAAACAGTGTACACCCACATACACATATATCTTTGTGTACTTGCAGAAAAAATTATGTGTATAGACACACATAAAAACATATTCATTTCAGCTTTAATCACCATGGCCAAAATATTATAAAAATATCAATTAATGAGCAATTAATTAGATAAATTTTAAAGAATGACATGGATCTACATTCAGAGGCATATAAATTTCTAAAACATTGTTAAGTAAATCAAAACTAAGAACAGAGGTATAGTATTATTTAATTTTGTGACAAAGAAGATATAGTGCATGTATATGTGAGTACACTATTTTACATAAGCAGAAAGTTGCATAGAAAAAATGGATTCAGTATTCTAGATAATTATTAATGAAATTATAGATGATTTAAAATTCGTGCATTTTATGTTTCTTTTCATCTTATTTTTCATTATACATATATATATAATTTTATAAACAAAAATATATACATATATTGATGAAAAATATGGAGTAAGTAAACAAAAAAAAATGCTGCAAGCCATGTCTAGAGAAGCTTTTAAAGCTACTGGTTATAGAAGTACATGGGTAATGCTGTTAGGGTCTCCAGTGTGTACTAAAGAAAACATCACAAAATCTCAAAAGCACAGGCCAAAAACATCTAGGATTTAGAGTTCTTTGACATTTCCCAGTTCTCCCTAAATAATTTTCTGAATCTCTTCATATTTCTTTGTCCTCTCTGTTTCTTGCTGACTCGTCTTCTTACATGGCTCTTGGTGGATCAGAGAATAAGCAGAAAAAATCCCCTGTAAGAACAGTGTAAAACTTGGCAAGCAGCAAAGCCACTTAAGATTTTGAGGTTTGTAGCCTAGAAGTTGAGGGAGGTTGATGCCACTTCACATTTCTTGGTATATTATGAATATTTAGGATTATCTATTGATGAAATGCTGTATGGTCAAGTTGCTTAAAAAACTTTCTAAGAATGAAGAGATACATTGTTACTATTCTCTTTTTTAAAATTGAAAAAACAATTTTTGAGAAACAGAGTTTTCATCCTGTGGTTCACCAGTAGAGGTCCTGGGTGGAAGACAGAAGCAAGAGTGGAAGCTTGTTCCAAGTTTCCAATGTGGGTGGCAAGAACCCAATGACTTGGGCCATCACTGCTACCTACCAGGGTCTGCATTAGCCAGAAGCTGAAGTCAGAGGCTAGAACCAGATAGCAAACCCAGGTACCCAATATGGGGCACAGGCATCTTAAATGGTACCTTAACTGTGGGGAGCAACTTGGACTAGACTAAGTTACTGGAATTAAGACTTATTCTATGCATCTGCTCTCCCACAATATGACGCTGAGAAGGGAGTAAACAACTTCTACGCAGCTGCCTCTCGCCAACTTGAGTGATGACCTGCAGGAGCTGATCCACACTCGGCGTGTGGGTAACAGAGTTGGGATTGGTGGAAGAGGACTTTAAAGGAGGAGAGAGACAACATGCACCAGGAACATCTAAGGGGAACATCCGGATAACATCTGAGCAGCCCCCAAGAGAGCCGGCCAGCGGTGTGCCGCTCCCCCACAGAAGTGGGGAAAGTGGCAGGGGGGCCCGCCCCTCCACGGAGGTGGAGGGACAGCAGCCAACCCGGGAAGAACCAGCAGCAAACCCGGGAAGGGCCGAGCAGACAAAAGAACAGCACAGGGTTTAGTGTCGTTCCTCCACGAAGAGGGGGAGCGACACTTAACCCCAGGCCAAATGTCTGCCCCACCATTCTCACTACTTCATTTTTAAGAAAAATGTTTGTTGATTGATTGATTTGAAAGGCTGCGTGTGTGTCCAAAATAGCTGGGTCTGGGCCTGGCTGAAGCGAGGAGCCTGGAACTCCATGCAGTCTCTCATGTGATTCCAGTACTTGAATTATTTTCTGCAGTCTCCCAGCATGCACATTAGCAGGAAGCTGGATCAGAAGTGGAATAGTGATATTGGATTCACATGGACAATTTTTGGAGTACAATTTCATGAATTTATGTATTTAATGGGCACAATTTGTTAAATATGAGACATACCTACACTCGTGAAACTGTCAGTACGTCAAGTTATCTAACATCCCCATCTCCCACAAAAACTTCCTCCTGCTCTTTTCTCCCCTGTTCTTAGGCAACCACTGGTCTTCCATTTGTTCCTATAGATTGATTTGTGTTTTTTATAAAAATGTCTCAGTTGACTCATTGAACATTCTTTTTGATTTGGCTTTTGCTACTTATCAGTATGATTCTGAGATATCCATCTATGTTTCCATATGTATCAATAACGTGTTCCCTGTTATTGCTGAGTAGTAATACATGTTTAGATATGCCATAATTTGTTTACTCACTTATTGATGGAAATTAAATTATTTCCAGTTCTAAACTATTAATAAAACTGCAAAAACATTTATATATAAGGCTTTATGTGGATACCTGTTTTCATTTCTCTTGTGTAAAGTGCCTAAAACTAGATGACATATCGTATGGGAGGTATACACCTAACTTTTAAAGAAATTAGCAAACCATTCTTAATAATGACTGTGGCATTTTATATTTCCAACAACAATGCATTGGAATTACAGTTGTTCTGCACCCTGGGCAATCTAATGGGTGTGCAGTGGCATTTCATCGTGCTTTTAATATGCATTTCTCTAATGGCAGATGATATTATACAAATTCTTATATGCTTAATGGCTATGTGCATGTTCCCTTTTCAGTTTTTTTAAATTTGTGTCTATTCTTAGCATGTCCTTCATCTTGTTACTGAGTTCTATGAATGCTTCATACATTCTACATAGAAGTTATTTGTCTGATTTATGTGCTGCAAATTATTTTCTCCCAGTCTAGGGGCTTATGTTTTCTTTTTCTTCATGGAATCTTTTGAAAAAGAAAAAATGTCTAATTTTTGCAAATTTAAGGTAAAGATCCACTGTTAATGATAGTCAATATTCTGTAATTAGATTTCCAAGACTTATCCATCTTGTAAAGAAAGGTCTGTACCTTTTCCAGTATTTCCACTTTTCTCCTCCACCACCCTTTTGTAACCATCAGTTTACTCTGTTCACATCAGTTTGACCTGTATTCAGGTTCCACAGAGTAATATCACATAGTTTTCTTCTTTTTGTGTCTGGCTTGCTTCACTTAGCTTGCTGTTCTCAAGGTTCATCCATGTTGCCAATGGCAAATTTTCCTTAATTTTTGAGGCTGAATGATATTCCTGTGAGAGTGTTTCATATCACCTTTATCCATTCATCTGGCAACAGATGCTTGGGTTGTTTCCATATCTTGGTTACTATCTCATCAACAACATTGTGATTTATTTCCTTTGGGTACATGCTCAGACTTGGGGTTGCTGAATCATACAGTAGTTCTATTCTGAATTCTTTAAGGAACGACCATACTCTTTTCCTTAATGAATATTGCATTTTGTATTTATACTCATTTTACAAGGGCTCACTCTTCTCCACATTCCCACCAATATTTATCTTCTGATATTTTGATAATAGCAATCCAACAAGAATAAGATGATTTGCATTTCCCTGCTGTTAAGCACTCTCCCATGTACCCATTGGTCATTTATATGACTTCTTCAGAAAAATGTCTTCTCAAGATCTTTGCCCACTTTTTAATAGTGTTATTATTATTGTTTGGCTATTGCATGATATTAAATTGTTACATTTTGGACATTAATTCATTATTGGATATGTGGTTTGTTAGTATTACCTCCCATTGTGTAGGTAGCCTTTTCATTCCATTGTTCCTTTTACCAAGCAGAAATTCTTATTTTGATGCAGTTTCACTTGTTCTTTTTGCTTTGGTTGCTGTGCTTTTGGATATCTATTAAATTCATAATTATGTTTGAAGTCAGGTAGGAGAAATATTTTAACTTGGCGCATTAAAAAATCACCTGGACTTTTCTAGAACCATTGCATTTCCATATGAATTTTAGAAATAATTAGTCAATTTCTGCATGAACAATCTGCTGGAACTAAGTATAAGACTATATAGACTTGGGGCTGGCACTGTGGTGGAGTAGACTGAGTCTCCACCTGTAGCGCCAGCATCACATGTGGGCACGGGTTCATGTCCTGGCTGCTCCTCTTACAATCCAGCTCTCTGCTTATAGCTTGGGAAAGCAGCGGAAGATGGCCCAAGTTCTTGGACCCCAGCACATGTGGGAGACTTGCAAGAAACTCCTGGCTTCAGATCAGCCAAGGTCCAGCCGTTGCAGCCATTTAGGGAGTGAATCAGCAGATGGAAGACCTTTCTCTGTCTTTCTCTCCCTCTGTCTGTAACTCTGCCTCTCAAATAAATAAATAAAATCTTAAAAATAAAGATTACATATATTGTAACATAAATTTAGGGAAAAATGCCATCTTAAAAACATTGAGTCTGATAGTCAATGAACATGGTCTATCTCTCCATTATTTAGATTTTTAAAAAAATTTCCAAGAAAAATGTTGTTTTTGAGTAGAAAAAAATTGGACCAACTTTTGTATATTTTTTCCTAAGTGTGCTCTTCTTTTGAGTGCATTGTAAATATTAATTTCAACTTCTTTTTTCCCTAATTTATAAGAATACAATTTTTTTACATTATCTTTGAATCTTTTGATACAACTATCTTCATCCATTTACTCTAGAAATTATTTTATGGTTTTCCTGGATTTTCTATGTAAATTATTATCTGATTGTCAAATAGGGACAGGATAACTTTTTTATTTCCAATAGTATTACCTTTCCAAAAAAGATAAAAGAAAACTAAGTCTTCTACTTTCTCCTGATTCACTGAGACTTTTGAAAGCATTGAGATTTTAATTTTGTGAAGTTATTTTTCTGTACCTGTCTAAAATGATAAGGTTTTCTACTTTAATCTGTTAATATGATGAATTACATTGATTGGTTTTTCAAATGCTACCTTTCCTTTGTATGTATATGTGTGTGTGTGTGTGTGTGTGTGTATAGTTGAATTCAATTTGTTAATGTTTTGTTAAGGATCTAAAGATCTTATTTATATTTATGAGTAACAATGAATGTTAATTTCTTTATTCATTATGTCTCTCAGGTTTCTCAAAACTACAAAAAGACTTATATTTTTCCTTCCTTCTTTGAATGCCTGATAGAATTCACTAGTCAAATTACTTGGACCTGAAGTTTTCTTTTAGGAAAGATTTTTTATAGCAAATTAGATTTCTTTAATAGCTATAAGGATAATAACATTTTCTGTTTTTCTTTATGTTCATTTTGGTAGTTTATTTTCAAATACATTTATCCACTTCATAAAGTTTTTAAATTTATTGTTATAGTATTTTCGTTGATAATACTTTTTTTATTAGCGATATAGAAGATTTTATTATCTTCCTTTTTTAAAAATATTCTAACTGTAGACACACCAAATTTGATGATCTTTTCAAAGAAATAGCTTTTGAATTTTAAAACCTCTCTGTATTATCTACTTTCTCTTTCCTTGATTTCTGCTCTTTTTTTTTTTAATTTCCCTTAGTACTTGTATTTACCTTCGGTTAATTTGTTCTTTTTTAGCTTCTTAAGTAGATAGACAAGGGTAGGATTTTTATTTTAGATCATTATTGTTTTTCTTAAATACACATTTCAAGTTATAAGTTTCCCCTCTGTGTACTGTTAGTTGCCTTACAGAAATTGTTATATGCTGTATTTTTGTTACCATGATTCAGTTCAATCTAGTACAAATATATCTTTCTATGTCTTCTTTAAAACATGTTAGTATTAACTTGCAGATAATTGGAGTTTCCTGAACATCTTATTGATTTCTAATGTAATTATAGTGTGTTAAGAGTTATTCTTGGAACATCTTCTGTTAGGCTTCTTCCCTCTATTTCTTCTCCTTTTCCCCATTTCTTTTTACTACTGTCTTTAGATGATTTGAATATTTTTACATTATAATTTACTATTATTGTTTTGGTTACATATGTGTGTGTAGAAATCTTCTTCCACTAGTGTTACGCCTTCATAAACCCATCATAAATTCAAAATATCAGAGTTCAAAATGCATTGTATACAGCTAACCTCTCCAAACTAGCTTAGCAACACAGTACACTGTAGAGTATCATGTGCTTGTTCTTGTGATGGTGTGAATGATGAGAGATGTAACTTGCTGCACAGCATTGTGAGAACACCATGCCACATATTGCAAGTCAAGGAAAAGACCTAAATTCAAAATATGAAATACAACTTCTACTGAATGTGTATTGCTTTTGTTCCACCATAAAGCTGAAATATCATAAGTTTACCATGATAAATTGGGACCTGTCTGTATATTTTCACTAGAGCATTGGTTGGAAATATTTTTCCTTTTCACACATGCACACGTGTATAGTCTTATGTCCATGTGTACATATATGTACACATAGTTATGTGTGTATGTATCAGTGTACTTAGGGTTAATGTAAAGTGTAGTAATTTTGCCAGCATGTAGGATAAATGTTCTAACTTCCCCTCTGGTGCCTTTTGTTATGTAGCTGTTATATACAATGTACATATACATATACACATACACAGTGTATATTTATACACTTTGAAAGGACAACCAGATGATATTATAATGTTTGTTTGAAGAATAATATGTATTTTAAACAACTTAAGAAAACAGTATTTTCTATCTGCTCACATATTTTTTTCAAAGATGTATTTTGTCTTTTTGAAAGGCAGAATTACAGAGAAAGAGAGAGAGAGACAAACAGAGAAAGAGACAGACAGACAGACAGAGAGATCTTCCATTTGCTGGTTCACTCCCCAAATGGCCAAATGGCCAGGGCTGGGCTGGACCAAAGCAAGAAGCCAGCAGCTTTCTCTAGGTCTCCCATGTAGGTACAGGGGCCCAATTGCTGGTGTTTTCCGAGGAGCATTAGCAGGGAGCTAGATCAGAAGTGAGTAGCCGTGACTTGAGCCAGTGCCCATATGGGATGCAGTGTTGCGGTGGCAGCTTTACCTGCTACACCACAACGCTGGTCCTGAACATACACTTCGGAAGCACTTCATTGCTGCTTATGTTGCCAGTTGCTCTTACAGGTTTTCCTTCAGACTGAAACACTTACATGCATGACAGAGAAAGTCTATGTGCACCAAATTGCCTTAGTGTGTTTGTGTAGGAAATGTGTTTATGGGGCCGGCGCTGTGGCGCAGCAGGTTAACTCCCTGGCCTGAAGTGCTGGCATCCCATATGTGTGCAGGTTGAGACCCAGCTGCTCCACTTCCGATCCAGCTCTCTACTATGACCTGGGAAAACAGTAGAAGATGGCCCAAGTGCTTGGGCCCCTGCACCCACATGGGAGACTGGAAGAAGCTCCTGGCTCCTGGCTTCAGATCAGTGCAGTTCCGGCTGTTGCAGCCAATTCAGGAGTGAACCAATAGATAGAAGACCTCTCTCTCTCTCTCTCTCTCTCTCTCTCTCTCTCTGCCTCTCCGCCTCTCCTCTCTCTGTGTAACTCTTTCAAATAAATAAATCTTAAAAAAAAGGAAATGTATTTATTTCACCTTCCTTCCTAAAGGCTATTTTTATTGGACAAAGAAATCCAAGTTGATTTTTAAATCCTTTCAGTATATTAAAGATATTTTTCCACTGTCCTCTGCTCCCCATTGTTTCTCAACTTAAATCTGTGAAATCTTTTTTTGAAAAGTTGATCCCCTGTGTCATATACCATTTGGTTTTTATTATTATTATTTTTTTACAGGTAGAGTTAGCCAGTGAGAGAGAGATAGACAGAGAGAAAGGTCTTCCTTCCATTGGCTCACCCCCCAAATGGCTGCTATGGTCAGCGCGCTGCGCCGATCCAAAGCCAAGAGCCAGGTGCTTCCTTCTGGTCTCCCATGCAGATGCAGGGCCCAAGCACTTGGGCCATCCTCCACTGCCTTCCCAGGCCACAGCAGAGAGCTGGACTGGAAGACGAGCAACCGGGACAGAATCCGGCGCCCCAACCAGGGCTAGAACCTGGGGTACCGGTGCCACAGGCAGAGGATTAGCCAAGTAGGCCGCAGCACCGGCCGGTTTTTATTATTTTTAAGATATTATTCATACTGAGCATTTATTTTCATCAATTTGGTTATATATTTTTTTGCCTAGAAACAGTTCTCTTTTAAAAAGGACTGTTTATTTTCATCTACTTAAAAGACAGAGAGAGAGAGAGACAGACAGACAGACAGACAGAGAGATTGTGATTCCCTGTTTGCTGGTTCACTCTCTAAATGCTCGCAACAAGCAGGGCTAAGCCAGATCAAAGCCAGGGACCCAGAACTCCATTCAGGTCTTCTACATGATTGGGAAGGCCTAAGCACTTGTGTCACTTGTGTCATCATCTGAAGTCTCCCAGGGTGCATTGCCAGGATGATGAATCGAAAGCAGAGCAGGTGAGACTCCATCTGGCACTCCCTTACCAGGATGCCAGCATTCAGTGGCACAATGCCTGCCCCAAGAAATACTTTTTATTTATCTCATGTGAGGTTAACTTGAGCTTGCTGAATCTACAGATTCATAGCTTTAACAAAATTGAGAAAGCTAGGCCTATTTATTATTAATTAAAATGTATTTTCTTGAGGATGGCATTGTGGTTCAGCAGGTTAAGCCACAGATTGTAATACCAGCATCCTGTATTAGAGCACCAGTTCAAGTCCCTGCTACTTTGCCTATGATTCAGCTTCCTACAAACGAACCTGAGAAGACAGCAGAGGATGGCCCCTGCCACCCAGGTGAAAGACCAGGATGGGGTTCCTGGCTCCTGGCTTTGGCCTCGCCCACGCCTACCTGTTATAGCCATTTGGGGAGTGAACCAGCAAATGAAAGATTCATTCTCTCTCTCTCCCTCTCTCTTTGTAACTCTTACTTTCAAATGAATAAATAAAGGAATCTTACAAAAAATAGTAAAATGTGTCCATGCACTTGTTTAATGAAGCCCCTTAAAGCAAAATTGTGAGAACTAAAGACCAAACAGAAAACTCACTCTAATGCCTCCCCATGGATTTTTATTCCTTTTAATATTCTGCTTGCTAACGTCTAATTTTTGAGTACTCAAAGTTGGTTTTTGTTTTGCTTTGCCAGAAGTTTTTATTTGCAATGAGTATGAAAATGGGCAGTAGGAGTATTATGTAACTATAGTGGAATCACAAATATCATTTTAAAATGTTTCATATCTCCATGCATGATATTGAATAAATCCTTTAATCACACAGAAAAATGATTTTATCGCTTGTAAAATGAGGACAGCAGCTTCACCACTTATGATAGGGTTAAGTGAAATATATGAATAATCCACCAACTTTAATGCTCAATTTCCTTATTCTCCCCTTTAATATTTAGACAGTTGAAAAGGTTATTTCCCTGGGTTAAGCTTAATTTCCTACCTTGGTCCTTCAGAGAGATGAAGTACTAGGATTCCTTCCCAATCCGTCTTCAGTTCTAAGTTTTGTCTGGTGTGGTCTCTCTGCTATCCTTGAAGAAAATCGTCTGCCCTTCCCTATGTAAGCATATTTACTCTTGATCTTTATAACTGGGCACTGAAAGTGAGCAGAAAACAAAATCCTGGAATCATTTGGTCTAATCCAGTCTTCATGAGGAGACTTTTTAACTTGATCAAATTTACGAGCTGATGAATAGATCTAGAGTTTAGTTTCTCCTTCCTGACCCAACTCCTTTGTCAGTATTTAAAACTACTCTTTATATACTCATTGTGAGATCTAAAAACGAGAGAAACATTTCCATGTCAAGACTCTAAAATGTTAAGAAAACTTTATTAAACTTTATCCAGGGGCTCCAGATGTTAAATAAATGTGACATCCTCAGGGTTAAGCGTTCTGCCCAATGTGCATTTCTAATAATTAGCTAAATCATTCCTGACAGTGTCCTGTGCTCTGTTTTGGAAGGTATCAGATTCTAGGTGGCTTTTAGCTTCTTGAAATGCAGTAAACTCCATTTGGAGTAAGTTCGTGATTTCTTCCTAGATACTCAGAAGTGCACTGGTGGAATAAGAGCTCCTTCTCATTTGTATCCTGTGCTGTTGTCTCGAGAGCCTCGGATTGCCATTCCTGGACCCTGGCCAACTCTCTCTTGGAAAAGTTTATAGTGCAGTTTTGGCTCATGTGTAACACCTAAGTGCCATGTCAGAGACTTGTTAGGGAAAATGATTTGTAGTGAGGCTGCAGGGCTTGTGGTTGTTTTGAATCCATCTTTGTGCAAACAGGGCGGGGACAAGTTGTTATATCTGTGCCATCCAGATAGATGTTGAAAGGGGGTTATCAGTCACTCTCCTGACAGAACCATATCATTTTGAACACTGTCGTAGCTAGCCCAGTTCAACCACAGTTAAGGTAGTAAATATTTGTGCTTTTAAAATATTGCCTCCCCAAATTTTGGGCTGACAGAAATAACATCTGATGCTATAGAAAAAACAATGTGGGTCATGTAGCATTGTTCTACACATCCTAGCCCTGGCTGTACTCTTATTTTTGGTTATCATTTCTGCAGTGAGATTATAAACTCCTTGAGTGTAGCGATCATATATTGTTCATCTTTTACACTGTATCAGAATATAACTTAATGCCTGACACAAAGTAGACTCTCATATTTTTCTAATGAACTAAAGAACAACATCAAAAGGTTACAACAAAAGACACAGTTAGCCAGCACTGGGAAGAGTAATTCTGGGTGAATTGTAGATATATGATTTATTGTTCATGCTTAAAATCTCAATAACCATGTATGACTTCTTGTTAGAACCATCAAGGAAAGAATGAAAATGATTCAACTTTTAGGTTTCTCCTTCTTAGAAGACATTGGGAAAATTGTACAGATCTTTTGTAGATTTATTTACTTGAATAACATCACCTCTTTGACTCCAACTAGACTATAATCTCAGGACATGTGGCTGCCATATGCATTTTTTCAGTCTGTTTGTCTTCATTGCCAATGATAGTGCCTGCCACATTAGTAGATATTTAATATAAAATTCTTGAATTATTCACTGAGATTTTCTATTAGTTTGCATGCAATCTCATTCTAAAAGTGACATGGAGAAACTTATATAACCAGACACAAGTAGAAAATTAATATACTTTTGAAAGTAGAGCAATGAAAAGTTGGGTAAAAAGTTGGAACAAGAGATAAGTGTACCATAACTCATGGAATATGTCTTGTCTAGTTATCAGATATGGGCTTTCTTTTTTACTCTGTACTTTATAGATGCCAAAACAAAACTAAATGAAACAATGAACCAGCAACACTACAGCAGATGCTGTGAGTGCCCTGCCATATTGCCAACTTTTCAGCGTGTTCCAAATAGCATTCAGCTGACCATACCTTCATCTGTGCTTAGAATTCTTTCCTTGAAAATTTAAGAAAGAAGAAGAGCTGAGAACTCATCAACCCAGAGCAGCCTCAACCCACGACTTGCATTAATTGGTGAACAAATATCCCTACTTCCTCATCACTTGGGAGTAGACATTGTGAGACTTGTGATTAGGCTTCAAGAGCTCACTCTGGTAGCTCTTTCATTTTTCTTTCACTCTTTGTGTCATCTCTCCAATTCTTTGCTAGTGTTCCTCGTCCTTCCCAAAGAAACTATATTTATTCTAATTCTAATTGTATCAGAGCATGCTTCTGGGAGGAAGTCAAAATAAGATAGATATATTAATCAAAATGATATTTCAAATATGACAATGATAAAATAAGTTATATAGACAGGAAGAAAAATAAATTTTTTAACTTTTATTTAGTAAATATAAATTTCCAAAGTACAGCTTTTAGATTACAATGGCTTTTCCCCCCCCCAAAACTTCCCTCCACATGCAACCCTCCCATCTCCCACTCCCTTTCCCTTTCCATTCACATCAAGATTCATTTTCAATTATCTTTATACATAGAAGATCAATTTAGTATATATTAAGTAAAGATTTCAACAGTTTGCACCCACACAGAACATAAAGTGTAAAATACTGTTTGAGTACTAGTTATAGCATTAATTTACATTGAACAACACATTAAGGACAGAGATTCTACATGAGGAGTAATTGCACAGTGACTCCTGTTCTTGACTTAACAAATTGACACTCTAGTTTATGGCGTCAGTAATCTCCATAGGCTCTAGTCATGAGTTTCCAAGGCTATGGAAGCCTCTTGAGTTTGCCGACTTCGATCTTATTTAGACAAGGTCATAGTCAAAGTGGAAGTTCTCTCCTCCCTTCAGAGAAAGGTACCTCCTTCTTTGATGGCCCGTTCTTTCCACTGGGATCTCACTCACAAAGATCTTTCATTTAGGTGTTTTTTTGTGTTTTTTTGGTTTGCTTGTTTGTTTCTTTGTTTGCCAGAGTGTCTTGGCTTTCCATGCCTGAAATACTCTCATGGGCTCTACCCTTCTATGAGTCTGCTGTGCATCCCGCTTCCCATGTTGGATTGTTCTCCCCTTTTTTTTATTCTATCAGTTAGTATTAGCAGACACTAGTCGTGTTTATGTGATCCCTTTGACTCTTAGACCTATCAGTATGATCAATTGTGAACTGAAATTGATCACTTGGACTAATAAGATGGCATTGGTACATGCCACCTTGATGGGATTGAATTGGAATCCCCTGGCACATTTCTAACTCTACCATTTGGGGCAAATCTGATTGAGCATGTCCCAAATTGTACATCTCCTCCCTCTCTTATTCCCACTCTTATATTTAACAGAGATCACTTTTCAGTTAAATTTAAACACCTAAGAATAATTGTATGTTAATTACAGAGTTCAACCAATAGTATTAAGTAGAACAAAAAAAAAATATAAAGGGATAAAGTATTAAGTTGTTCATCAACAGTCAGGGCAAGGGCTGATCAAGTCACTGTTTCTCATCGTGCCCAGAAGAAAAATAATTTTTGAGAGATGGTCCCTCAAAGATACACATAAAGTGAGTGTCAGATGATGTTTAAAACAATATCTTTGATTATATTGATCAGATAATGTCTCTCTGTCCCATGGTTTTGATGACATCTGAGAAGAACCTGAGGAAGGAAAAGAAACATTATTTAGTCCAGCTGCAGAAAGCTGAAAGCAAAACACTCACCTCTTTATCCTGAAGTTCTTTATAAATTAGGAGTTGGACTTAATAACATTGGTCACTTGACTACCATCCCATTTCAGCCCAACCATGACCTGCTTTTGTCACTTTGGTTATACTCATTGGAAGGCTGTTGTTCATTAGCTAAGGTTTTGACTGATATATTGCCCAGTTTCCAAGTCTCTCTACACATTTTCCTTGTAAACATACCTTTTAGGATGAAATTTATCATGCATAATCCCCATGGAGATGTTCAGCTGTTCCTCTGTTTTTTACTGGGGAATGAAAAGAAATAATAAAGGGAGGGATGATGTGATGGCATGCTGAATACTTAAGCCAGACACTTCATTAATGGAGCTGAAAGTTTTTGATCATAAGTCTGATGGACAGTGCTGGTCCATTGTGTGTTTGATATTCTTGGACACAGCTAGCTGGGAAGACTCTTGAGTATCTCCGTGCAACTCTGGCAGGTAACTATGTTTAACTTTTTTTAATGTTCTGTTTCTTTTGCCCACCTTTTATTTATTCCATAAAAATAAGCAAACATAGTTCCAGGAGAGTGAGAGCTAACAAACAACTTAATGAAAAGAAAGATTCAGGACATCCTTAGACAACTGAAAATAGGCAGATTGTGCCATAGCTGGGCTAGTTATTTTAGGTTCTCTGACAGCTTGTTCAGAGTACTATAGACAAGCTGTGATTAATTGTTTGGCTATCACTTGCTAATATGGCAGGGTTTAAAAAAAAAACAGAACCAACTATGATGCTGCAGATTAAAGCATGTCAGATAGAGCAAAAACTGGGTTCCTTGGCTCAAAATAAAATATTTTCCAGAATAATTAGGTATTGAATAATCAGTGTGAGCCAGCAGTGTAGAAAATTCAGCTTCACTCCATACCTACCACCCTGTATGCTCTGCCTTCCCCAGCAATACTTCTTTTCACACATCTGAATGTGTGCTGTCTTTTTCAGGTACCAAAGCTGTCAGTTTGTTTATATATGATAGACATTATAACTAAATGTTAATGGAGAAACAACAGTTGCCTCAATCTAATTTAGGTATAGCAACATCATTGTGGGCCTTAGAAAAGAGTGTATTAAAAGAATATAAGTCTCTAGGGGTGGAAGTCAGTGCAAGTTGGAGGCTTTTATTATAGAGGGTTTTATTAACAATAAACACACATTGAAAGCTCATTTAGCCCTAAACTCTCTGCTAAGCCATCTTTTGTTTAAAATTCACAATAATTCTGCAGCAAGCACTGTCATTGTCCTTTTTTCACTCATTTAGGAATTGAGGCAGAACCATTAGCTAAATTGCCCCATAAGAGTGAATAAATGATAGAATTGTACTTTTTTCTTAGATCGATCAATTCTAGAACTAATGCTGTCCAAACAGCCCCCAAAAGTCAGGAGGCTAGGTAGCTTTGTGTGATGGATAGAGCATTATAAAATGTAAGAACAAGAAGAATCTAGAACTCTGTGGTAGCTGGAGTTCAAAGCAAGAAATACTGGTTTTTAACACTTGTAAAATTTTTAATACTACCAAAGAAGGGATTTTCCAAGAACTTTATGAAGATGAATATTGGATTAGGAATGGCTTCATCTTGAGCGTCAAGATTAGATGTTCAAAAAAACCTTATACAGTTTGAACATCTCTGATTCAGAAGTCCAAAATTCAAAATTCTTGAAAATCCAAAACATTCTTTGTGCTAAAATGATACCAGAAGTGGAAAACTCCATACCATGAACTTTGCTTCATGCACAAAACAATCAAAAATATTGTATAAAATTACCTGTGAGCTATGTATATAAGGTGCATATGAAACACACAAAAAAATAAATATTTGACTTTGGATCCCATCCCCAATATAACTCATTCTGTATACAAATATTGTAAAATTTTAAAACATCAAAAACACTTTTGGTCCTAAGCACTTTGTAGAAGAGATACTCAAGGTTCCTATCAATTATTACACTCTTTCAAAATAACTACCTGTGCACGTTTGTATAGGGTCTTATGCATGGATTACCCAGGCTTGGTTAGCAATGTAAGAATAGCTTCTTCTCTAAGCCATATCTGTGCTTTGCTCAGTGCTGGCTTGTTTCTGGATATTAGTTGCAGATTGACTTCTAGAAGAGTCAGGTACTTAAGAAGCAACATCAGCCATCCAAACAGTTCTCACTGAGTGTGATTCACTGGGCCTTTTGCTTTTCATGAAGGTTTGCATTAAATTTATCTCAAAAATCATTTTGAATCTCGACTTTATTTTGCCCATGCTTGTAGGAACAGAACAAAGAAGTGTTCTTGTGCATTTCCTTTCTGGGATATTTTCAATATAGATTCACCTATAAAAGTGCTGACATAAGGAATGACTACTAATTTGTTTAACCCTCTGTTTCCCAAAGGTATTTGGTTATGGGCCCTATGTTTTCAGAGAATGCATACTGATCTAAATGTTGAACCTTAGATTTCATTCTTAAAAAATGATTAAATCATTTCATTTGAGAATGAAGAGGTAATTCATTATAAATATTAATGTAAACATAAATATAAATGAATATTTATGGAGGCCTCTCCATGTGCCTGGCACAATTCTAAATCGTGTTCCTTGCTTGAGTGCCTTGTCTTCTTGAGCAAGTACTGGAAGAACAAAATAACCTCATTGAGAATCAAGAGACTTCAGTCTGTGACTTTCAGAGTCTTCCCCAGAATCAGTCTGATATTTCAAAGAGATTAAAAAAGTGAAGGAAACATATGATATTCCTTCAAAGCTGAGACTTCCAATTTAATGAAGGCTCTATCAAAATGAGATATGATTCAGATATCAAATTACATTTGTTTAGTCCAGCACAGCTTAATAAACCACAGCCACATTTAATAAATATTTATCTTGTTTTAATCGCCATTTAGTGTGTTTCAGTGGTCTCATCTCTCTAAACGGTTCACTTCAATATTTATTAGATATGATTTCCATTTCTAAAGCAATCTGTACATCTTCATTTTATTTTTATAATTCAAATTTACTTTGCCAACTTCTGAGAGATTTAATTAAGATTATGCCTCTATCTTTAATTTTTAAAAACAAATTCCTACATTTTCACAATTAAATCATTATAGAGCAACAACATTTTGGTATTGATGTCCTATAGGGTAATACTAAATTGCAGTCATGGCACTAATTATTTCTATATTTGAAAGTTCATCTTAAAGATGAAGTAATTTTTGTGGCAATTATGTCTCCCTATTTAAATATATAGATAGATAGGTAGATAGATAATTTAGAAAAATGTAGTCAACAATAATATTCTATAATGTATGATACAGTTCTCAGGTTCTAATTAATAAGTGGCAAATGAAAATAGTAAACAATTTTAAGAAATATCACCACTGTAGGAGTCATGATAAAGAGCATATTAAGATCCGGTGGAAGGTTTGTTGTTACTGTTAGTTTCTAATGAAGTGTGCTGGTTTGTCATTATTTGGAGAGCACTGAATTTGTGTAGGACTATCTAGAAGGTGATTAGCTGTTGTGAAGTTAAACCACATTGTTGTAAGTCACAGCTTTCACGTTAGATGACTAAGCTCCCTGAGGACAATTCCAGAATCACCTGCATTCTTCCAGAGCCAGAAATTTTATATGAAGGGACTTCATAAATATGTGTCAGGTGCCTAAACTCATGAATCAATTAATTAATTAGCCTGTGGATACAGCAGAGAGGCCTGGCTCCTTCAATAACCATTCTCCAAACTTCCTAGTACAGAATTTCAAGTTCAAAAGATGAGACTCATTTGTTGTGTGAATTTCATTGAGTGAAAAGAAGGCAGCTAGTGATTTTGGCCACAACTACTCATTCTTACATCCTGCAGATAGCTGTGTCCATTCCAGAGGCAAAGTCCGAGAATATCTGACAAACTAACAGTTCACATATTGAGACATTGTCCTAGGCTCTGGGGATATAATATCAGCAAAGAAAAATCCTGGCTATTAATAATAATGAGTTTTGGAGTTTTCAATAGAAATCAGACAGTAGGTATTCTGAATAAAAATAAAGTGGGACTAGGAAAAGAGAGTGAAAGGGCAGTGTATATAAAGTAAGGTGTTGAGAGCAAGGCTTCTTGATATTATTTGGGTAAAGATTTGAAGAAAGTGAAGAAGGATGCCATTAAAGATCCCAGAGAGGGATTTCCAGGGACAGAAAACAGTGAGCAAAAATACCAGAAGGTAAAAGGCAAAGACTACTAAAGAGACTAGTGTATCTGGAAGAGAGTAAGTGAAAGAATATCACTAGGAGATGAGGTCACAGAGGTAGCGTGAAGTGGATAATGGGGGACTTGGTCAGAAATTGAAACCAGTAGGTGGTTCTAAGCAGAGTGGCAAAACCTAGTGTAGTTTTTAAAAGATTGCTTGAGTGTTGAATAGAAAGTAGACTCTGGGCTAGGGAATTCATTAGGAAGGGAGAAATGTTAGTTAAGGTTATTATAACAGTCACACAGATGATTGGTTGAACTGTGTCTGTAGCTGTGATGTTTGTAAGAACTCACCTGTTTCTAGACATATTTTGGGTGAAAAGACATTATTTGTGCATGAATTAAATATAGAGTGTAAATGAATAAATGGCTCTAGAATTACTCCATAGTTATTTGCTTTTTTTTTTTTTTATTTGAAAGGCAGACAGATAAAGAAAGGGAGAGAGGGAGATCACCCAACTGCTAATTCACTCTCCAAATATCCAACAAAATGCAAGACTGAAAGCAGGTGCCAGTAACTCAGTCCTGGTCTTCCATGTGCTTGGCAGACTCAAACACTTAAGCTAGTATAGGGTGGGCATAACAGGAAGCTGGAATCAGGAACAGATCTGAGATTCAAACCCATGCACTCTGATATGAAATGCAGGCATCTCTAGCAATATCTTAACTACACCAAATCCCCACCTCACCCCATGGCTTTTAACCTAGGTAATAGAATAATAGCAGTGTTATTTACTAATATTAAAAAAAAAAACTGGAAAGGATCAAGTTCAAATATGATAATAGTTGAAATGCTGAGTGATTTGGGGAAATTTTGTTAGTTTTGAAATGCCTGTTAGACACCCATATTGAGGTATTGTTAGATAGCTTTAGGATTCTGGATAAAATAGTGTTGGAGCTAACACTGGCATAGTGGGTTAAGCCACAGTTCTGCAATACCAGCACCCACTGTCTGCAGTTCCAGCTGCTCCACTTCCTATCCAGCTCCTGGCTAATGTGCCTGGGAAACACATGTACTGGGAAACACAAGTACTTGGGCCCCTGCACGCATGTGGGAGACCTGGAAGAAGTTCCTGGCTCCCCTTCATTTGACCCAGCTCTGGCCGTTGCAGCCATTTGGGGAATAAAAACCATTGAATGTAAGATCTCTCTCTGTCTCTCCCTCTTTCTGTAACTTTGCCTTTCAAATAAATAAAATAAATCTTTTTAAAAAATAAATAGATGATGTTGTGTGGTGACATAAATTTCGACTTCATTAACATATAAAGGTATCATTTAAGGGAATAGAAAAGATTGCCTGAGAATTAAATGTAGGCAGAGAAAACATTACTAAGTCATGAGGTAGTTAACACATATAGAAGGATGAAGTTCAATTAGCATGAAATAATTAGGACTATAACAAACAACTAATACTAGAGAAACTGTATTTTGAGAACTAAGGCACAATCAATTCAATAAGATGTTTTTATTTCCCAGAAGTGAGGTGTTGCAACTATCACCTTTCAAGGTCTGACCTAGTCAATCAGTCTATTGATCCATTTCCTTAAAAGTTCTGCTTATAAAGCGTCCTTTTATATTTTTCTTTTGAGTCCCAAGAATTGTGACACGTTAAAATCTCAGCTCTTCTGAAGACAATACAGTCAAGGAGACCACTGGGTTCAAAGTCAGTTAAGAGGTAGCCCTTTATCATGTAGCTGGTCAATCATGGTTATGTTTAAGGAACAAGGCCCTCTGGAAGTGAAGTCTCAGCTGCTGGTAGACTCAAGGTATCTTGGGTCTCCACAGAACCTTCTACCTCTTAGGATAATGAATTCCTGTAAGCATCTAAGTGTCAGATTCTTTTCTCCTGTGATCTTGTAGAAATGGATACATGATAAAAATCACAAATAGCCTAAAGTATTAATTCTAACTATTCCTTTGTTTTACCAAGAAAATATGAAAAAGGCATACTGCTGGAACTGAATTCAGTTTAAGGAAGACTCTTCACAACAAGAGATGTTACTGTACTGAGGAATATTATCATTTTCCAAAAACATTAAACATTTGAAGAGGTTGTGGAACTTCATTTTATTTCTACTAGGCTTGCTTTCAACATCACAGATATTTCAAGTCTAGAAGTGTTTGGGTTGTAATTTGGATTGAAGGGCAGTGGCCATTCTAAATTAATGTCTTCCAAGGTCTCAGAGCTAGCACAGGATCTTATTATTTTGTTTCCTTGAGAAGCTTAACCTCATTTACCTTTGGTGTGGCAGAAATTTTTCTCTTCCTTTCATCATATTTTCCAGATGACTAAGCAAACATTAAAAAAATGCATGACATAAAGAATAAGGATAAGGAGGAAAAAATACACCAAAAAGCATTCAACAGAATAAGCCAAGTTAAGCAAATAAACCTCATTTCATGTCATGAAAATCAAGCAGTTGTCTATCTTTGAGGTGGGGAAAGTAGAGCTCTCTGTGGGAAATGACCTGCTTCTTGGTCTTCTAAGACTAGACACAATTATCTCTAGTCATTTTTAAATTTTTTTGACCTGTTACATTGTCAGAAAAAAAAAAAACAAGTTAGAATTCCTAAAGTAGTTACGATTAAAACTGTGCAAAAGCTACAGACTGAAATCTCAAGCAGATGAAATCTGGAATATCTTATGGTATATTACTGAGGAAATAGCAGTGCTTCGCTATTTGATTTGGGATCAAAAGAATGCAGTAGGTCAAGTAAAATTCTATATTATGGAGAAAATGTTTCATTATTTGAGACAAATGCAAATGGCTAAATAAGAATTATCATCTAAAATTTCAGATACTGTGAATCTAGCTCATTTTTGTGAAATTTGCTTGAAAAAGAAACTCATGCTAAGGTGGATTCCCACCATTGCTTATGGTTACATTATTTAAAAAGTTGAGAGTTAGTCCAACTCTGTGTTTCTCTCTCTTCAGTTTCATTCTTCCACATTATTTGTTATATCCACATTCCCCTACAAACTTACAAAGGACACGTAACAAGGACTTACTGTTTGTTGCACATTATATTCACTTAGTTTTTATTCCTTTTTCATAGCATACCACCCTACTCTGTGATTGTCAAGACCACCATCACAAAATTGGTACAAATTGCAAAATTTTTCAAGGAATTATATGCTTGTCTTATCATTGACATTAACAGATGCCACAGAGTGATCTTTTTATGCACTATAGCACAGTCAGAAAGTATTCTGGTCATACAGCAGAGCTGTTAACAATATTGGTAAAAAAAATTTGCTTTCTAGCTTCTTCTCTCTCTCTTGTATAAACTCTGAACTACAAAATGTGATACAGCAAAGCGTGTTGGATTCATAGAGTCAACACAGAGAGTCTACCATTTGTTCAATGTTATGGGCAGAAGAGCTCTAGAACCCAAAAAGTTTCAAGAGATTCTCCATGTTTTGTATGCTATGTATTTTGTTCATACTATTTGCTATGTATTTTGCTACGTAATAGTAAAATAGCAAATAGTAAATAGCAAAAAAAGCACAAAGAGTAAAAATTTGCTATGTATTTTGCTCATACTATTTTAGAAATTTACATAAAGAGAACAAATTTCACATTTCACATACACAGTTTTTTTTTTAACTTTTATTTAATAAATATAAATTTCCAAAGTACAGCTTTTGGATTACAATGGCTTTTTCCCCCCATAACTTCCTTCCCACTGCAGCCCTCCCATCTCCTGCTCCCTCTCCCATTCCTTTTGCATCAAGATTCATTTTCAATTCTCTTTATATACAGAAGATCAATTTAGTATATATTAAGTAAAGATTTCAACAGTTTGCACCCACACAGAAACATAAAGAATAAAACACTGTTTGAGTACTAGTTATAGCATTAATTCACATTGAACAACACATTAAGGACAGAGATCCTACATACACAGTGACTCCTGTTGTTGACTTAACAAATTGACACTCCTGTTTATGGCGTCACTAATCTCCCTAGGCTCTTGTCTTGAGTTTCCAAGGCTATGGAAGCCTTTTGAGTTCGCCGACTCCAATCTTAATTAGACATGGTCATAGTTAAAGTGGAAGTTCTCTCCTCCCTTCAGAGAAAGGTACCTCCTTCTTTGATGGCCCGTTCTTTCTACTGGGATCTCACACGCAGAGATCTTTCATTTAGGTTTTTGGATTTTTGTTTGTTTGTTTGTTTGTTTTTTCCAGAGTGTCTTGGCTTTCCATGCCTAAAATATTCTCATGGGCTCTTCAGCCAGATCCGAATGCCTTAAGGGCTGATTCTGAGGCCAGAGTGCTGTTTAGGACATCTGCCATTCTATGAGTCTGCTGTGTATCCCGCTTCCAATGTTGGATCGTTCTCTCCCTTTTTAATTCTATCAATCCTATAATGTTGCTTACATTCGCCATCCCTCCTTCTTCCTTCCTTTATTTTTTCTTTTAATTTTTACAATAATACACTTTCAAAGTACTTTATAGTAGGCTTAATCCTCCACTATAAATGATTCAACAAGTAGAAAGTAGAAAGATCACTGGGCTATGAGTGAATGTATGTATCATCTATCACCTTTATCTAATTACCTACCTGTCCACCTTCTGTCTATCCTGCCTAGTGCCTACGTTATTTGGGGAAAACAATAAATTTTATAAAACTCTTGGGGCAAGATCTATAAATGGGAGGACAATGAATTTCTATATATTCTACTCTTAGATAGCATGTTTTTGAGTGAGGTGTATGTATGTGGGAGGAAGCTAGCTTTTCTTGAACATTTTTACCCAATGGAAGCCTCAATGTTTTCAATATCAAAAGGATTTCATGGAGCTCTGAAGTATAGAACTCCCTAGAAGTCATCAAGAGGTTTCATTTTACAAATTTTAAAAAATCCAGGACCCAGACAGTTTAGGTGGCCTTACCCATTAATAGCAGAGCCTGCATCCTGTACTCACCCTCCCTGATCTTCAATCAATCATAGTCCTTTTCTTCCACCGCAGCTTAAATCTAAAAGTTCTTCCTCCATTAGGAGAAACATAAATCAAATATAAATGACTATAAAATGCAGAAGTATTAAAATGGAGGAAAAATGAAGGGCAAGTACAAGAACAGTTGAAAAGTTATCAGGTTTTGCTTATTTTTCCACATTTAATGTTTTTTAACTCATATATTTGGAAAAGTAGGATGAAAAAAAGTTTGATTTGTACTAAATTACATTAATTTATTTATTAGGATAATCTTACCTATCACATTGAAATGTTTGTAAAATAAAGAGTCCTTTGAAAAGTAGTTGAAAAAGTCACTTATTAGGCTAGGTTAATGCAGTAATATTTCATGGTTACCATCATTATGTATGATAAGAGAGAGATGTGATGGTTTTTCCTTAGTTTTGAAAAAGTGGTTGCTATGATTTCAACAGGATTTGGCTCTGAAACTTATGCAGACATTTAACATTTAAACCCCAAAGTCTTATGTTAATTATACCTAGAGGGTGCAAATGTAATCCAGTTATGCTGTCTGGGGATCCATCTTAATGCCTTTGGGTTTTGCCCTTGGAAATTTTTTCTCAGAAGGGAATAGGCAATAAAACCCTATGCACAGCTCTCTCTGCTTTCTGCCTTCCATGTGACCATTTCTCTGGACGTGGTCCACCACTTCCATCCATGACCTCACCAGCTAAACAGATGTGTTCCCCCCAGTCTTTGAATTACAAATCTCCCAAACTCTGAACCAAAGTAAACCTCCTTCCTTCATAAATAGATCGTGTTAGGTATTTCACTGTTGTAACAATAAGCTGACCTATTGGTATTTACATTAAATTTTACTAAATGCAAAGTTTCCTAATTCTAGATTAAGAAAATATTCTAACTAGTTTTATATCCACTTATGCCTGTATGTAGCCAAGATGAAAATTTCTCCTGATATAGCTAAGAAAGTACCTGATATTTAACTTTGTTTGGGTCACAGCTGTGAGCTGTCTGCCTTTTACAAAATATTAAGGAATCTCCTTCCTAGATTTCAGATTGCTCTCGTATAGTCCGTGACCAATGCTGGTGATTTCTTTTGGGCCAGTGGAGCAAGTTTGTTCACACAGCATCAAGCAGCATGCTATCCCAATGGATACTGGGATACTGGGAGGTACTTAGGGCACAAATGAAACCATTCACCATCCCCAAGAAATACCTCCATGAAGTTGTTTGTGGACAGAGACCTTTAGACTGGGTGCCTTAGCTTCCTTTACTAAGCTCCCTTCTGACTATGGTCTATGATGAGTTCATTCTTATATCCATTGATTATACAAGCTTTTTCATACACCAAATTTTTTTTCTTTTTTTTTTCTTTTCTTTTTTTTTTTTTTTTTTTTTTTTTTTTGACAGGCAGAGTGGACAGTGAGAGAGAGATGAGAGAGAAAGGTCTTCCTTTTTGCCGTTGGTTCACCCTCCAATGGCCGCCGCGGCCGGCGTGCTGCGGCCGGCGCACCACGCTGATCCGATGGCAGGAGCCAGGAGCCAGGTGCTTTTCCTGGTCTCCCATGGGGTGCAGGGCCCAAGCACCTGGGCCATCCTCCACTGCACTCTCTGGCCACAGCAGAGGGCTGGCCTGGAAGAGGGGCAACCAGGACAGAATCCGGTGCCCCGACCGGGACTAGAACCTGGTGTGCCGGCGCCGCTAGGCAGAGGATTAGCCTAGTGAGCCACGGCGCCGGCCCGCATACACCAAATTTTAAGTTTTACATTTAGCATTTTCCCTGATTTACTTTCTGCAAACTAGTTAACAAAACAATGTGTCATTATTGGGAATCTAACAGTCATTAGCCTAGGAAAATATATAATATATTAAAAAAAACTACATTAGAAATGCATACTTCTAGTTTTGAAGTTTGATGATTTTTATGAACCGCTTTATCATTAATTCTTGGAAAGCTAAGTAGCAAAAGTTCAAATATATTCAGGGGATAAGTTTTTCCAAAATTAACTTACAATTTTATGACCATGTTTAAAGTACTTTCTTTCAAATTAGCTGTAAGACCAAATACTGTAACCTTTTTTTGTAAGATATTTGCATCATGCCTAAATTGGTTGTGCATGCTACAAAGTAAAAGGCTCTTTCTTGGTTTATTAGTGCAAACATTAATAGTATATAATATTGTTAGAATTTCATCCACTATTAATTATTTGCTCATGACAGGGTAAGGCCAATTATAGCTCACTGGCTAAATCTGGCTGACCACCTGGTTTTGTAAATAAAGTCTTTTTGAGCATAGTCATGTTCATTAATTTACATATTGTCCACGTCTTCTTTGTGTTCCCACAGCAGAGTTGAATAGTGGTGATGCCACAACAAAGTCAAAACAACTTTTAATATAATCCTTTACAAAAATAGTTTTTGGTCCTCTGACTTACGCTGTGATTCAATGGGGAGCTGGCTTCTGTATATCTTTCAGTATTTTCTGGTCACCTATACTGTTTAAAAGTGTTATTCTTGATACTTCATAAATAGAAATTCTGTAATCCCAATTAAACTTTTAATATATCAGTATATATGAGGAGATATTCTCTTTTGAATCCAACGATATTGGGCAGATTCAGCTTATACCTACTTTTTTAGAAAATTATGTGTTTATTATCTTCATTTCTATGAGAATATATCATTTACCTATAGTTATATTTTCCCTACCCTTTTGTAATCCTGGCACAGCTTTTAAATGAGTTATATGTGTTTTAGGGTGAGTGTGGGTCTGCATGCATGTGTTCATGTGTGTGTGTGTATGTGAACGAACTTTTTTTCTTGATTAATTTTTCATGAATTGGTCTCTTCACTTGTCCTGAAAATTATCCTTTTTTTTAAATATTGAGTGAGAAACTTTAATAGGACATCATTCAAGCTTTCACTGCTATATTATTGTTATTGCCTTCTATCTTACTCTGCTGTTCAATTCATAGCCACTTTATTTTTCTAAGCATGCTTCGACTTCCCAGTACAGCACTGTGTATTAATTCCATTTGAGCAGAGAAGATAAAGCATAGCAATCCACATCTGTGAACAAATTGTTCTGCAGTTCTTTTGGACATCAGAGACATTTTTCTCTTAATTGGTCTCTGGAGATTTAAATTTCTCTGACAACTTTTCACAAACTTTCTCTACTGAAAAGAGACCTAGAAACAAAAAGCTCCATATTGGCAAATCCAGTAGTATTAATCACTGATAATATCAAGCGAGTTCCAACTGGACCCTCCACTGGGTAACCTGAGCGTAATGGTAACTTCAGGCACAGCACATGGAAGTGGAGAGAAATCACCTACAGTAAAGTTTTGCTGTATATGTGATATGTGATAAATATAAATATAAATGTATCTGATATGTGATAAATGAAGTAGCAAAATCTATAGTAGTGATTAGGAAGATATGCTTGTATTTGTCCCAGAGGATTGTATGCTTATTGAGTGCATAAAACTAATATATAAATTTCTTCTGATTTTTTACTAAGTTCAATAAATTAGACTGAAATAAGTACTGACTAATACATCATAGAAATCTGATAGGAAGTTAAGCCTTACCAGTAACTGAACAATAAAAATTGTAAATATTGCTTCACATCCTTTGTAAGTGTTAAACACCCACTCCTCACCTTTTTCACCTCTATGATTGTTTTCCCTGGTTCATTGTTAGAAAGAGTAAATATCCATTAGATTTTCTGAATTTTAGTGATATCAGCTAACAGAAATTGAGCAATCCCAAATTTACCTTCTTATGGAGAATATACTGTTATAGGTAAAATCAATTATGGAGTAAGAAATATATATAAAGAATGAGGATATGAAATTCATTTCAAATAATAATGAACATTTACTAAAATGTAGAAAGACAGTTCTATGTGGTCACCATTCCCATAACATGTTTAATTGCATTTTTAAAATTTATTTTATTTGAAAGCAGAGAGAGAGATGGACAGAGATAGAGACAGAGATGGGGGTGAGCGAGAGCTATCACCCATCTGCTTACTCATTTGCCAAATGCCCTTGATGTCAGGGGCTGGAGTCCAAATACAGGATCAGGGAACTAATTCTGGTTCTTCCACAGGGTGATAGGGATCCAACTACTTGTGCCATCGCCTGGAGCCTCCTAGGGTGTACATTAGCTGGAAGCTGGAATTGGAAGCAGAATGCAGTCCTGAACTCAGGCTCTCCTATGTGGAACGTGGCCATGCCAAGCAGTGATTTGACTGCTGTGCCAATTGCTGTCCCTAATTACATGTTCATATATTCATTCATGGACATGCA
Source organism: Oryctolagus cuniculus (assembly GCF_964237555.1). Taxonomy (NCBI): domain Eukaryota; kingdom Metazoa; phylum Chordata; class Mammalia; order Lagomorpha; family Leporidae; genus Oryctolagus; species Oryctolagus cuniculus. The sequence continues at coordinate 72,779,187 of NC_091435.1, read as the reverse complement.
AATTTAATCACAAGGGCAGTATGAAAAATAGATGGCATTTTGTATGCAACAGTTTTAGCCACATCTTGGATGATTCATTTTAAAGCATCTATTCCCAAGGGCTTCATAGGCTTTAACTCTACAATAGACAAAGGAACACAGGTTTTCATTCTCTGGAGAGGTTCCCTCTCAATTCACCTCCAAGTCTGAGTTAACGACCATGTGTCAGACAGTGTCTTAGGCACAACTGGAGATTACAAAGATCCATTCCTTCATTCAGTAAAAGGTTATTAAGTATTTGTCATATGTAATTCACAAGGGTTAAATACAATAAATACAAGTGACTGTCCTCAAGTATCTTGTAATCCAGTTGAAGAAATAAGATGGCTGTATTAAAAATTTTGGTAAGAAGGAACATAAGAGGAAAATTATCCAAATATTATAATCAGTAAATTTCAAAATACCCAGGAGAGAGAAATCACCCCTAAGTGTAAGGTCACAGGCTGCTGGGAGACATGACACCTTGGCTGTATAATAACACAGTAACAAGAACTAACAAAATCATGCAGGAGAATGGAGCCTACAGGAGACTCCAAAACAGGAATTAGGTCAGCAAGTAACCAAGGGCCTTCATTTGATCCATTTTGTATTCATTTAAATATGCTGTCAAGTGTGAACAGAGGTAGGGGAAGTGTGAAAAGAAAACCTGTGAGAGGCCGGTGCTGCGGCTCACTAGGCTAATCCTCTGCCTTGCGGCGCCGGCACACCGTATTCTAGTCCCGGTCAGGGCACTGGATTCTGTCCCGGTTGCCCCTCTTCCAGGCCAGCTCTCTGCTGTGGCCAGGGAGTGCAGTGGAGGATGGCCCAGGTGCTTGGGCCCTGCACCCCATGGGAGACCAGGAGAAGCACCTGGCTCCTGCCTTCGGATCAACGCGGTGCGCCGGCCGCGGTGGCCATTGGAGGGTGAACCAACAGCAAAGGAAGACCTTTTTCTCTGTCTCTCTCACTGTCCACTCTGCCTGTCAAAAAAAACAAAACAAAACAAAAAAAAACACCTGTGAGAAAAGTAAAAATGTATTCAAGGATGGTAGGAAACTTCTTTGTCAAAAAGAAATATTTATTTTTATAATTTTAAAATTCTTTTTGATATGTTTGCTACTCAACAAAGTGTTGAATTTTTAAAAATTATTTATTATTTTCATTGACACACACACATATATATACGTGTGTGTGTATATATATGTGTGTATATATATACATACATGTATATATGTATATGTGTATATATATGTATATATACAGAGAGAGAGAGAATGTACTTCCATTCATTGATTTACTCCCTAAATGCCTGCAATGGGCAGAACTGGACCAGGCCAAAACTGAGAGCCTGGAATTTAATCTAGGCTTCTCACATGGATGGCAGAGCCTCAATAATTTAAGTCATCACTTGTTGTCTCCCACCATGCACATTAGCAGGAAGCTAGATTCAGGAAAAGAGCCCGGACTTGATCCTAGATATTCCAATATAGGACATGGTGTCTTAACTGCTAAGCCAAATGCCCACCCCTTCTGAATTTGATAGTGCCAAAGCTATGTCTTTGTGTGTTTGCATATATAAATTTATTTATATATACACACACATTTTTGGACCCTAATGAATTGGCATTTACTATTAGATTTTTTTAACTTCTATTTTAGAGATAATTAATTGCAATATTTCAATTAAATTGGTTTTGAGGGGAAAACTTTTCCCCTAGAACATGTCTACTATCTATTACATGTTAATTTGAATGTGATTTAATATCAATTTAATATGATTGGTTATCAAAAATGTATATATATGCATTTGTTTCTTACTGAAGTGTTAGGCTGCATTAGTGGCTTTTGAATCAGCCTTGATTGCTTACCATACATTGGTTCTTCAGTAAAAATGTCACTGTTCTAGTTGAAAACTCTATCCTATCACCAACGTTCCAGTCCTAATGAATTTCTTCTTAGAGTCCTATCTCTCTTTTTCCCATGTTAAATGCTGTCTGTTTGTTTGTAGCATATTTTAATACATTATATAAGTAGAAAGCTCATCAACCAACAAAATTTAGGTTTTAATTGCAGAGAAATAGGGACTGATCCTTTTTTCCTGAGGACATGATGTCAACAATGTTGTCCTTCTACCCTTATACTTTGTGTCCAATTGATTCTACCCTTCTTTTGGGTGACTCCTACTCATTATCAGTAGGTTCCAAAAGTATGCATACACCTTCTTCCTGGATTGTTTGTATACTCTCTGCACAGGTTTAATGCCCTTTCCTTCCCTTGGAGGGGCCCTTCGCCCCACTATGAATCCCAATTACTTTTAAATTTAGTATTCAACTAAAGTAACATTAGATTGTGCATAAATATAAAAATAAACAGAAAATGTAAGAAAAATGAGTAAATTTGAGGTATAAAAATTTTAGATCTGAATTGTTAGCTAAAATGGACTTAGCTTGACTTGGCTTAAGATGTGAATTTCTGTCACCTCAAATATAAAAGAATTTCATGTGAAGGGAATCCCATTTAGTGAGACAACAGCTATCTCAAGGTTTCTTCAGTTTAACAAGGTTTTTTTTTACCTTCAGGCTTTCTCATAAACTGTTGTTTTTTTTAAAAAAAAAAAAAAAAAAAACAGGAAGAGATTCCAGGTTATCTCATTTCATTATTAGGTCAAGTTCAAAGTTTGTGTTCTTTGCCTGGCATTGCCCTTATTGAGTTTTACTTCTCTAACATTAAATCATCTGTTCCTCTATAGTTCTCTGTAAGTGTAAACACTCCTAATTTCCTAACTTAATATTTTTTTCCATTTGATTTGTCTTCCAAAATATGTGCTAACCAACTGGTGAGACCAATTTAGTCCTGCTCTGTGGGGTAACTGTAGTATTTAACACTATTTTACCTATAAGAGCTCTGGAGACTTCATGATAGATCAGATTCCTTTCTTGAGGTTAAATGCTCCTCACGTCATCTTCCTATATTTGTACCCTTCCCCATTACCAAGTTCCTATTCTACCCTAGAATTTGACTTACTGATTCCTAAAAATCAGATACTAAGGCCAGCTGTGTAAGATGCTAGTAATCTAATGGGGGGGATATATGTATTTCTATTTTTGTTTTATAATTTTTGACCACTATATTGCACATGTGTATATTACATATATATTACATGTGTTATCTGAGTGGCCTACTAATCTTTGCTAATTTAGAAAGCAAAAATCATTGAATTTTTGTTGAATTAATTATTAGGTTTTTTCTTAGCTAAGGTTGTCATTTCCTAAGACTTTTGGTTCCCTTTACTGAATCTCCTGTAATTATTTCTAGTGGTATCAGGACCCAGCTTTCCATTACTGTAGACATACAGTATCAAAATTATTTTGATCCTAGATACTAAGGCCCAGGAATAATGAAGTCAAAAAATTTTATGGAAAGGAGATAAAGGTTATAAATAGGAGAATCATGGGAACACTGCTCAAACTTTAATATGCTTGTCTCATAAAGTAAATACTGGCTACTTTTACAAGGAGAGAAGGAAAATGTCACAATATGAAATTAAACTAATAGTATAAAAATTTTAAATACTATTCCTACAGTCAAAACCTTCACTCATTGCCCATCAAAACATCCTTACAAATATTAAAAGTTATATTTTTATTTGTCATCTCTAACTCAGAGATTGTAGTCTTTTGTTTTATCCTTTCAAGGATGGCTTTTATTTTCTATTTTAATCTCAGCATTATATTTTCATTTCTTACATATACTGACAGACCATAAAATACCAACACACCTTTTATGCATATCAAATAAAAATGTACCAGGTGTTTGCTCTGTGTTTATTTGCAAAAGTTGACTCACATGCGCTCTCCTAGCAGATATTCTGCACGTACAGCTGCTTGGAAAGAACAGCTCTTTGACCTTGACCTCCTCACTCCAGCAGGCTTCTTGGTTGCTTTTGAAGGCTGACACCAATTGCGTCTTTTTCTAACAACAGGAACCAACCACATGGTGGCATTCTTTCAGAACACAGTATTTCTCTTGTATTTTGGTACCTGCGTTTTGAAGATATGGTGAATCTTTAGTTACATAATGGAATCAACACATTTTCTATTGTAGTTCCTTTTGGGAATCTTACTGTATTTCACAGAAGTCTTTAGTATGCAGATAGTTTAGTACTTTTTATTGCTATTCGTGATTCATTTATTGTGTTTTAGATTTTGTAGCCAAGCCCCTCACTCTGTTCCTACCTATAGATAATATTTTCCTATGCTCAAAGTGTTTCAAAAGCCTATTTTTCATCACAATACCTAGAAAACAAATCTTAAATAGCTTCCTCACAATATACAATAATATTGTGTTGTATACAATAAAAATACAATAATGTAGTTAAGAGCTTAGTTTTGGGAAACAGATTGGATTGAAAACCCATTAGCACACTTTACAAGATATGTGAACTTGAGCCAGTTACTGAAAGTTTCTGGTTCCTTCCTCAAAAACACTTTCTCACAGCTTTATTGTTTACATTAAAGAAGATTATTATGGCAAAACTCTTGATGCAGGACCTAGTACCTACTATTTCATCAATGCACAGTAATTCAATAATGACTTTGAATTGCAACAATATATAAATAAACATACTTATGTTAGCTTTATTATTTTTACTTTATAGATAAGATAGTTCTGGGAATAAATTTCCAAATTCCTGGGTAATACTAGTAAAATTTGGACAATATAGGCCTTAAAATTAGAAATACTGAAGTCTAACTATAGCTTGACCATACTGTTGCAACACAACCCAGGGTTGTTGAAACCAAGGCTCATTAATCTCCCCTTATGAAAAAGTGCCAGTTTTTGTCTTGCAGGGTTTTAATGAGATCATGTTATAAAGTTCAAGTTTATAGGTGGAAATACACAGCACAGTGTTTGCCATGTGCTTATTCATAAATGCCACTTTCTACCTGTATAACGTTAAATCCCATATTTCTCTTAATGATCCCATGGAAAAAAAGATGCACTATTATTGTATGATTTGTATTTCAGAGATGAGGAAAGAGCTGCCTCTTTTGCATCTTTGCCTAAATCCTAGACTCCATTCCTACGCTCTTTTGTCCATTCATTCATCTATTCACATATCCATTTACTGACGAATTTGCTCTTTACTGAATGGTATTACAATCTGCTTTTTGTTCAGAATTTTCCTCTTTTATTCAGTAAAAATGTAGCAAGTTTTAAAAGTATATGGACACTAAAAAGATTGTAATTTTCTTAACATCTTAGGACTTCCAATTACAATAACAATGCTTGGTTGTTCCCTCAAACTCTGTATTAAAATTTATCTTTCTTAGAAATAGCAGAAGAAATAAACAATCTACTAATGATTGTTTTATGCTTTCTAAACTTATTAACAAACACAACCTAACTAGAGGTTGATTTGGGAGACTGTTTTAGACTGGAATAGCAGATGCTCAATCCAACAGTTCAGCACAGTAGCCATTTATATCTTATCTGGATAGGTGTTCAGTTCAGCAGAAAAAAACCTATCCCAAGTGAGCATTAACAGACTGTGGTTCCTTCCATCTTATTGTCTCATCATCCCTTAAAGTCATGTCATCCTAATATCCCATCAGAGAAACAGGACAAAGCAATCATGGAGGAGGTCCACCGCATTTTATTAAGCCTTGGTCTGGGAGCAGTACACATCACGCTCCTCAGATCCACTGGTATGACACAGTCATACAGACGCACCTTGCTACGAGAGCAGATGCAAAACTACAAGCCTCTTCCTGGAGGAGAAAGTGTAATAGAAGTCAGTGGATAATGAGAGATCTCCACCATAGTGCATGAGAGAGCATCCATACAGCAATTGTGCTTCTGTTTACAACAATAACTTGCTAGAATATTGATACTCATCCATCTTGTCGAAGAATTCCTCAAAGGATCATAATTTAAATTCTGTGTATCCCCAAATGAGTAGCTCTCCATTTGGGAGTGTGGGTGGTTTAAGTTGCAGAAGGGGGTGATCGTTCTTAATGTAATTTTAAATAACAGACCCAATTTAGTGCAACACCAGCAAAGTATTCAATTAAAATCACATTATTAAAATAAAAATTAATGTTCTGTTGCTGAACTGCTTGGCTGGGTGCGCCAATTAAAATTTTTCTTATCTTCCTGACCCCCCTCTCCAATCTCTTTGGGAAAGAGAAGACAAATGCACACACAACTTTCTGACTAAATAAACTGAGGCTGAAGATAAACTTAAATACTGTAATCATACAATTACCTGTAGTATTTGTAACATGTAGCAAATGGAATAAAAATACCTAATGCAGATACTTTATTAAACAAGCATAGCTTCTGTCTTAAAATTGTTTTGTAAACAATATTTAACTTAACCTTCTTCCTTCTTCTCCTTATTTCCTTAAATTATTTGAAAGTCACCAGGGATATTTGAGAATAAGGAGAAAATAAATGAGAGGATAATGACAGTGGAAAATCGTATGTCTGTATTCTAAACTGTACATAATGATGGTATACCATGCAGTGTTCCAGTATGTGTGTATATTTTGTGGTGTCCAATCAGAGTAGATATTTTTATGTCCTCAAACATTTAGCTTGAGTTTCTGCTCTCCTAAAGCAGTCTATAGATCAGGAAAGATGTCATCTTACGACATAGGAGCTGGATAAATCTTGGCCACTATAAAACCATTTTCAAACATGTCATTTTCTCTTATTTTTCATGTTCTTCTCCGTTCACATTTACAAGATATTTCCTATCAGTGTCCCTTAATACAACCCAGTGTAAATGTGCTTCACCGGTCTCCTCTCACCTTTTGAGAACACTGCTCCAGTGACTATGCCTTGGCCTTTGTCCATGTCCTGACAAAGATCCTTCCTCCCCAAGATCTCTTTGTGGATACATGCAATTTAGAGGCTTGGGAAGGAACACATTTTCCAATTTGATGCAGTTGAATTTCCCCTCTTCCTTGAGCCATTCTATTTGAATAGAAAAATCTACAAGGTTATTTGTGAAGATTTGGGTTCAAATGAACATTGTTTGATCTCCCACTGTTTCAAGCACTCTGTATAGCACTAGGAATGCACAGATGATAAGAGCAACTACTGTCAAATTGCAAAGTGCCTTTCATATTTGTGTGCATCTGCATATGGTGAGTGATGTATATTTTGTAAATTGCAATGAAGTCAAGTCTCTTTTGTTTTTAAATAACTCAGCTCTCCCAATAAAAATGGCTAGAATACTAATTGTTTGAAGTGTTTTTAAATGCAGCAAGTGGAGTTACCACTAATCACATTTTTTAAATGACTCCCTTTTGACATGCCTGTGTGATGGAGCAACAGGGGGTAAGACGTGGATATTACAAATGGAAAAAATAGCTTATGCAGACAGCAGTCAGGAACGGCCTTTTGTCACACCAGAGTTTAGGAAAGGAAAGGCAGGAAAATCTTTCTGGAAAGAGCCAATGATATGAGTCATAAACGTAGGTGCATAGAAACCATGTAAATACCCAACACATACATAGCTGGTGTCAGAGACACCTGCTTGCAAATACATAGCAAACATCCACATGCTCGAGTTAAAAAGTAATGAGGAGTGGCTGATACTGTGGCACAGTGGGTTAGGCCACCACTTGTAATTGTTGGTATTGGAGTGCCATTTCAAGTCCCAACTTCTCTGCTTCCAGTCTAGTTCCTTGCTACTGTTCATAGGATGGCAAAGGAAGATAGCCTAAGTACTTGGGCCCTGCCAACCAAGTAGGAGACCAGGGTGGAATTACTAGCTGCTGGCTTAGTTCTGCCCCAGATCTGGCTGTTGTGGCTATTTTAGAAGTGAACCAGCAGATGGAAGATCTATTTCTATCTCTGTCTTGTCATCTCTCTGTCACTCTGCCTTTGAAATAAATAAAATAAATCTTAAACAAAATGGTGTCTACCCCTAAAACTTCTACTACTTAATTATTTAATTTTCTTTCCCACATTGCTGGCTGTTTGGGTAGTCTTAAATATTCTAGAGGTGCTTCATTCTTCCATACTTCTAAAATTATGCAGGTAACTCCTGGATGGTAGTTAAAATCAAGGCCACATCTGGGAAACATAGTTCCTCATCCTAAAAAATATGGTCATTTACTGGAAAAATGCAGGAAGATGGAAAGCCATGGGGCCTTGCTTAGGATTGTGACTTGAAATGCCCATAAAACAAGCTCATTAACAGAAAGAGTTCCTTGTCTCCAGGTGGTTAATAAGTCATTTCACATGAAGATGTACTCTGTCATCTCTGCCAAAGGAGCATGCATCCGAAGGTCTTTCTTTTCATTTTTTTTTGTGTTTGTCCATTTGTTTTTTTTTAATATTTTTATTTATTTGAGAGGTAAAGCTACAGACAGAGAGATTGAGAAACAGAGAAAGGTCTTCCATCCACTGGTTTACTCCCCAAATGGCCATAATGGCTGGAGCCAGGCAGATCCAAAGCCAGGAGCCAGGAGCTTCTTCCAGGTATCCCACTGGAGTACAGGGGCCCAAACACTGGGGCCATCTTCTACTGCTTTCCCAGGCCATAGGTAGGGAGCTGGATTGGAAGAGGAACAGCAAGCACAGGAACCGGTACTCATATGGGATGCCCACTCCTCAGGTGGAGGCTTAGCCTACTATGCCACAGCACTAGCCTATCTTTCTTTTTAAAGATTTATTTATTTATTTGAAAGGCAGAGTTACAGAGAAAGGGAGAAACAGAGAGAATCTTCCATCTACTTGTTCACTCCCCAGATAGCCACAATAGCCTGGGCTGGCCCAGGCCTTAGCCAGGAGCTTCTTTCATGTCTCCCATATGGGTGGCAGGGACCCAAGCACTTGGACCTACTTCTGCTACTTTTCACAGACCATAATCAGGGAGCTGGATTAGAAGTGGAGCAGCCGGGACTCAATTCAGTGCCTACTTGGCATGCTAGCATTGCAGCCAGTGGCTTTACCTGCTAGGCCACAATGCTGGCCCTCTGTATTTTCTTATATCTGTTTCTTGACATGCTTACCAAGAATAAGTTGGCTGCAGCTTGCAGGCAGTCCATGATGAATTCCTATGTATTGATTTCAAGGAGTAACATTCTTTGTTCCAAGATCCTACAAAGCCAGCAGAGGCCAGGAATAATTCCCAGTCAGTGTGTTCTCCACTTGTGACAATGCCCAGTTCCTTTACTAAATTAAGCAGAGAGAGGGAGACACAGAGAAAGAAGAGATGTCCCATCCTTTGGTTTACTCCCTAGATGTGGGGAAATTAGTTACACAAAGCAATTCAAAGATGTTGCCCAAAGGAAGTAAGGTGGGCGGAATCCAAAGTTGTTTACCGCTAAAACTAATTGGCTACGCAACATCAGGGGAAGTGGCAACAACTGATATCAAGTGTTTAGACATATGGCTAGTCCTATGAAAATCACCCCATAAAATGACCGTTTAAGTGATTGGTTGGTCCTTAGCCCTGCCCCAATGACTCTGCAGTTTTGTGCTATAAAAGACTCTGTTACACGTGAATTAACGAGTTTTTGCTAGACTTGACTCCCGGGAACGGGCAAGCGGTGCACTTACCTTTCCTCAGACCCAGTCCATCCTTGTACGGGTGGACTAAGACCCTGCACCTAGACAGCTGCAATGATTAGGGGTAGGTCATGCAGAAGCCAGGAGCTTCATCTGGGCCTTCCTTCCATGTGGGTGATAGAGGCCCAAGCACTTAACCATCTTCTGCTGCTTTCCCAGGACTTTACGTAGGGAGCTGAATCAAAAGTGGAGCTGCTGGGTCTTGAACCAGTGCCCATATGAAATGTAGGTGTCACAGGTGGACGGTTTTACCTGCTGTGCTACAACACTAGCCCCTATTTGGCTATTTGTAAACAGTCAAATGATGCCTTTCTCAGGAAGTGGCTCCATGGTTCAGCTCAAAATTAACCAAATCACCTCAAAATTAATACACCTTACTCTTTCTATTTGATGGAATTTACAAATAAAAACTATATAAGATCTTATATTTAAATATGTTTTCTATGAGACTGTGGATAAAAAATAATTGCTTTTGTCTTAAAAGGGGGAAGATGTATGAACAGATTGCTCTCTCAGTGGGTATGAACTCCAAATATCAGGCACAGGGATGACCTAGAATCTTGAAAAGCTGAAAAGTTGCTGGGAGGAGGGAGCCTCTCGGGTGTTTTCCTTCCAGACTCACATATCTTCTCATCCCTGAGAAGTAGAGAGTACATATTGAAATAGGTCAGCATGTAGGGAAGATACTGAAGAGGTGTTATCTGAGTCATGTCATCCACTACTTTATATTACTCCTAGAATTGGAAGAAGAGAAAGAATGCATTAGAGCAAATCAGGCCCAAATTTACAAGCACGTTTTGACTCTCTTGTGACAAATTCAGTCTTGAGCTTAATTTAGGTAGAAGGGCCAGAGGTGGAGGCTAGGGACTTCAAAGAGAAGTCAGAATGCAGGCTGTCATCTATATTGTTTCTAATTCACCTACGCTTAGATGCCTTTGTCCTCAATGTATATAATACCTAAGGAAGAGTTGCTTGCAATAAAATGAAATGAGACTTCTAGTTCTTTCAAGGAACCTACAGTGGGAAAGGGCCAAGAGAATGCTAATGTTCATATTTAATTTAAATGAGTGAGTTATAGTTGTATACCTGTCTGACTCAGTCTGTGACATGAGGCGTGGCACCTGGATTATCCCATTTAATTCTCCCCCAGATTCAATGAGATGATTACATGCTTGTTCCACTTTACAGGTGAGGAAGCTAGAGTGAAGCAATGAGCCCAAGATGACACAGTTTCTGTACCTAACCTCTCCAAATGCATATGTGCTTTCATATAACTGCCAGAGAGACCTTCCTGTATACCTCTTTGATCAGTATTTAATTCCCTATTAGTTTGTTTCAATGGTCCCTCTGTAATAAAATAAAACCAGGTAGTGAATTTAAGAACCTGGAGTCAGATTCATACTTTGTTTTGCCTGTAGTTTCTAGAATCTCACAAGATGCCTTCTTCTCTTGTTGTTTCTTTACCAATATAACCTTTGCAAAAACTGAATCTTTCTTTATGGACTTTATAGTATCTGAGTGCCGGGGACCCATTCTCCCTGCTACAGTAAAGAAAGGACGGTCATCCTGGCTGGGTCTCTGCCATGGCACCTGGCATTTGCTCAGTCCTACACCTGGCTGTGCTTCTCCTCTAATGACCACACCTGCAAAAATTGTCTTCAATTATCAACCTCTGTCATCTTCTCAAGTCAGCTGCCTATATTAGTTTTATAGGGAGGCTACACAGAAAAGTACCACAAATTGAATGTCTCAAAAAACAACCCAGAAATGCATTGTCTTATGGTTATGAAGGTTTGAAGTCTGAGATCATGGTATAGGCAGGGTGAATTCCTTCTGAGGGCTGTGAGGAAAGAGCTGTTCTATTACTTAACTTCTGGTGCTTTGTGGCAATCTTTGGGTTCCATTGGCTTTAGAAGCATCATCTTGATGACTTCATCTTCACATGGAATTAACCTGTCCAACAACCCTTTTTTTTTTTTGATAAGGACAACCGTCACACTGGATTAGAGTCCACCTCTCATAACCTCACCTTAATGTAACTTATTACATCTGCAATGACCCTATCGAGAAGTGAGATCATCTGAGGGCCTGGAGGTTAGGGCTTCACATCATATGTATTTGGGAGTGAAACATTTCAGTCATCATTCTGCCCTATTATTTATCTAGTATTCAACTATGGCTCTTTCTGTTATACTTAGCAACTGCCCACCAAATGAGATATATTCATACATTTGCTCTTTTTGGCAACATCTGCTAACCTCTGCATCTTGGCAGGACTTTTGGAACTGAAAGTAGTTAGAACAGGTCCTATGTTAAGCCAACTCTGATCATCTCCGTCCAAGTTACTGTGTCACAGATTAGGGCTCAGCAAGGGGCAGAGAGGGCATGTGTATTCACAGTTATTTGGAAAGAGGTACTTTCAACTTCGTGTGATGCATTTCAGTCATGAACTTGACACTTTGAACATTATGGCTATGTCAGCAAAGGCACAGCCTGATCATATAGGATGAAGTATGGCTGAATAGTAGAGCTAGAGCCAAGAAAAATCTCATTAAGTCCTTCCAAATGTCATTAAGTTAGTATTTCAGATCAAATCAGGTGGATTAAATGATTCCTTCCTGCACCTGGAAGAAAAGTGTGAAATATAACTTATCAGTGTCTCCTTGAGTTACCATGTAATTCTACAAACACATTGCTTTACCCACATAAACCATAATGGGGCATTCACAATGCTATTATGACTCCATAGTGGCTACCAATTTGGCCTGTTAAACCAATGAGCTATTTTTAGCTTTTGGTGGCTGTCACTGTGACTGGGTTGAAGAATTGCTTTGTCCTTTTATATTCAAACCACTTTGGAAGATTAATAAGCACAAAACCTATTTTTGAAGCAAAGATCAGAAAATATTTCAAAAGATTGTTTTGAGGTTTGTAACTCAAGCTATACCAGTATGCTGTGATCCCTGTTCCAAAAGGGAATTCAATCAATACTTACTAGTAATTGGAAAGGAATAAATGCTAGTAAATGCCAAAGGAGTAAAAACTAGAGGAGAGAATGAGAGTTTTTGCTTCAAATTAAGTATATCAAAATTACAAAGTAAAAGTCAGAAGTTTGTAGGTAATTAACAGATTAAAAGGACTAAGTAGACTTTTAACCACTTTTTAAGTTCTATCCTTTCCCATTTATATCCAAGCTCCTTCATTTGCCATATACCTATGGAAAATACCTAAACTTTCAGGAGACCTGACTCAAAGCTATTTCCTCTCAACATGCAGGCAGTCACTGAGGCTGTCAGTAAAATACAAAGAAGAAACTAGCTTGCAAGCATCATATGCAAAGTCAGCCCTGTATTTTGAGATCATGAGAATATGGAACTTGGATCACGTCAATGTGGTTTGTCCCATAGACATCAATTGTTTTATTCAGAGTTGCCCAATCTTTTATTAAATTGTGTTGAAGTTGGCCCGTCATGCACTTGGGGTGATTTTGACATTTGCTGTCAAAGATTTAAGGTGTCACCATGACAGGGACATGAAAAGTTGGCAACACAGACAGAAATAGGTAGTGACTTTTAAGCCTTTGTGTCAAAAGAAACCAGTCTAATAATATTGGGAAATAATAGGCGTATGGAAGGGATTAGGAGAAAGGAGTGCACAGCATAAGCAGATAAGAACACCAAGTGAAAAGAACAAAGGGCAGAAGGATTCTCCACGATGACACAGGACGCAATCTCAGGGGACGTCGAAGAGATAGCAAAGGACTGTATGTATGCAGGAGAGTGAGGATTATTATAATTTTAAAACCTTTTTACAGCTCAATTAATAGTGAAAGGATTAAAGACAATTCTTCCCTGCAGAAAAACAAATACATGATCCCAGTACACTGCACTCATTGGCTCCTATTGAGACCAAGGGGCCATTTATAAGGCTATAGTTGAACTTTTCTTGTAGGATATATTTTGACTCTTCAGCAGTCATTTAAAACTTCAGTTGCAACAGAGAAGGAAGAAAATAAGGAGGCATTAAGAATGGATAAAATAGCAAAAGGAAAGATGAAGACAAGGAGTATATCCCAAAGGCATGTTTCAGTCAGGAAAAGTCATGTCCTCTGGACAGCTCTCCATGACTTTATATTACAATCCATTATTGAGAAAAACAGATTGTCAAATTTTAAAGGTCCTTTGGGAAGGTGTTTTGTACTTTTAATCAAATTTTATTTATTATCTTGGGTGGTATTTTGTACTCAGAACTCAATAAATTAAATTATTTGACCTCTACTTTCCTTAAATTTCTCATCTGTAAAACAAAGAAAACACTAATAAGTTGCCCTAGAGTAGGGTAGATAAATATAATATAGGACTTTCAAACATAATAAATAATCCTTGAAGAATAGCTGTTATTTGTAACAATAATTTCCCACATGAATTAAATAAATCAAAAATATTACCACCTCCTTCTAAATTGAATGAATGTTTATATGTGTCTGAGTAAGTGTGCATGCCTGCATCATTTGTATTTTGTTTTTAAAATGTATTTTTTTAATGGAACAGTGATAAAAAGAGAATGATTTCCAATCTTCTGGTTCATACCTAAATAGCTGCAATATCTGGGGCTAGGCGGGGCTGAGGCCTGGAGCTAGGAACTCAATCCAGGTTTCCTACATGCTTAGAAGGAACCCAAGTACTCGAGCAATCACCTGTTGCTCCCAGATGCATGTTAGTAGGAAGCTGGAAAGCTGAGCTGGCACAGGAATCCAGGCGCTCAATAACGGAATGCAAGTGTCTCAAGTGGAATCTTAACTGCTAGGTCAAATGCCCCTGAATGTTGGTTTTTTGGAGGCTACAATGAAGATATTTTAAATCTGTGCTTTAAAAATATAACACAATACCCTGTTCAAAATGATTTTACAACTATCATGCTCTACGTACTTTTAAAGTTCATTTAGAATATAGTTTCAAAAATATTCCTTTAGGAATATTATATAGGAACAGACGTGTAAGATCCATATATATACATGTGTGTGATAATTTGCATGTAAACACTCTCTTTCTCATAGTCTCATATACAAATCAGATACTATCTGGTAGAATACATCACCACTGAAAAAGATTTTTCATCTTTAACTGTGTTTTATCCATTTTTTAAAAATCTAAACAGAGTGGAGAAATTTAATTTTTTGGATGGCAAAAGTAGTCACGTTTGTTGTGGTAAAACATTTTTGAGACAGTATTTTTTATTCTGAAGTCTTCCAAGACAGAGACTAGTTGTTACTGCTCCAGCATGCTCCCCTGCTTCTATCAAGTGCTTAATGCATATTTATGAATAAATGAATAAATAAATCAATAAGTCAATAACTGAATACATGAATGGGAGAATGAAAGGCAAAAAGGTAGAAGCAAAGAACAATAAAATAATGGAATGGTCACCACATCTGTCCATTTTTCCCACCAGTTTTCCTTTTGCCAGTTCAACAAGGAGATGCTGGGACATAGATAATTAGAATGCTGAGGAATGGTTTATTAGACAGGAATCATCCATCAATCAGATGACTCCAGTAGTAGTTGGGAACACTGAGAAAAGTGTGGTGTTCTTTCACTCCTTAATGGTAAAGCCATGGGAAAGCAATTTTAGGCATACAGTCTCACCATGAAGTTAAGAATACAAAATGATAAATAAGAAAGACCACATTTATAGTTTCTTGTTTTTTAATGTGTCTTGGACTGTGAGATCCAGGACGGCAGGAAAATTCTTCACAGCCACATATCCTTGGCACCTAGCCAACACCTTGCACATACTATTTGTGATTCAATAGGTTTCTGTTGAATATCTATGGATGAATTAATGACATGGAAAAGAGGTATTGAGAATGAAGGAACCGAGGTAGACTGATGGGGGGATGACAGTAAACAGATTATCCATAGAAAGGAAGAACATTTCATGGGTATGAAGAAGGGATTAGAGCCCAATAGAAAGTGAAAAGTATAAAGTTCAGAAAGGGTCATTTTATAAAGATGAAGTTGGGTTTATTTTTTTCCTAAGCAAATGATATTTAAGCAATTTGGAAGGGATGCAAAATTTAAAAATCACAACAAAGGCAACTTATGTATTATGTTTCTCTACAGACCTCATAAAAGAGCAATTACTCTTGCACATTCACTAAATGTTTACAAGAGAGAATGTTTTATGGGCTTACCAGTTTTAGATTCCCTTACCATCTTTGACTGTTAACTAATTTGCTTAAAAACTTGCTACATCTAGAAAATTTTTTAAGGTGTTTTTATAACTGGGGATTTTTGATTTGTAAATTTGGATCTGGGTTGGTCATTCTGTCTCTAATTAACATAGTAATTTAAAGAACCATTTTTTAAAAGGCAGTTATAAATAAGACAAATCAGATTTCAGTTTATCCAAAATCTAGTCATACTTTCAAACTCTTAGCTTATGAATTTATAGGAAATGGGTCAGTGGGAGCCCCAGGAAGCATCAAGTGATGTCAGGTATCACATTGGTCCCCTCAAAATAAGAGCTGTCTCCATCTATGATGAACAGTCCTCCTCCCTTGATATATAGTAAGCAGGTAAATAAGAATAAAAATGAGTGATGATGTAGCACTTAAAAACTTATTGAACTGGAGTGAGCATTGTGGCATAGAGGGTTAAGCTGCCACCTGTTATGCCAGTGTCTCCCATGGGCACTGGTTTGACTACTGGCTGCACCATTCTGATCCAGCTGCTAATGTCCTGGGAAAAGCAGTGGAAGATGGCCCAAGTGTTTGGGCTCCTGCTACCCATGTGGGAGATCTGGTTGAAGCTCCTGACTTCTGGCTTCAGCCTGGCCCAGCCCTGGCCATTGTGGTCATATGAGGGAGTGAACTAAGTGGAGGGATCTCTCTTCTCTCTCTCTCTTTCAGATTTTTGAAATAAATAATTCTTTTTTAAAAAAAGCTCGTCCTTTTTTACAGATGAGGACATTAAGGAGAAATGTGTTTCTCAAGCTCACAAAACTACTCAAGGGTAGAAGAAATGTTAACAAAACTCAGGATTCTTGATCCCCTATACAACATATTTTGATTATATTGCATGTTGAAAAAGAGATGGTTGATTATGTTGATGATAATCAGAAACATATAATAAATATTTGGATATCCTAGAAAAGCCATTTGTTGGATATTCTATTTATTTATGTTGTTTGTGAGACAGAGAGAGGGATAGAGGCAGACAGAGCTCCACTGGTTCACTCCTTAAATGCTCACAAAAACTGGAGATTGGACAGGCCAAAGTCAGGAAGCCAAGAATTCAATCCAGGTTTCCCATGTGGTTGGAAGGGACCCAACTGCCTGAGTCATCATCCATTATGTCTCAGGGCACACACTAGCAGAAAGCTGAAGTCAGAAGTGGAGCTAGGGCTTGAACTCAGGCACCTCAATATGGATGAAGGCATCCCAGTGAGCGACTTCATTGTTAAGCCAAATGCAAACTCCAGATATTCTAATTTCATGACAGCAAAATCTTGTTTGTTGCTAACACACAAAGGTACTCAAACTTGGGTGGTGCTCAATACATGTATTTTTATTTTATTTTTTTTTTTATCTTTTATTTAATGAATATAAATTTCCAAAGTACGACTCATGGGTTACAATGGCTTCCCCCCCCATACCGTCCCTCCCACCAACAACCCTCCCCTTTCCCACTCCCTCTCCCCTTCCATTCACATCAAGATTCATTTTCGATTATCTTAATATACAGAAGATCAGCTTAGTATACCTTAAGTAAGTATTTCAACAGTTTGCTCCCACACAGAAACATAAAGTGAAAAATAACAGATGATTTTTTTTAAATGATGATGAAATCAGATCAGACCTATTGTCATGTTTAATCCCAGTGAGAGTCAAGTTGGGAATTGAAAATTTCTTTCTTTTTTTTTTTTTTTTTTTTTTTTTTTTTTTACAGAAGATCAGTTTAGTGTACATTAAGTAAAGATTTCAGTCGTTTGCACCCCCATAGAAACACAAAGTGAAATATACTGTTTGAGTACTCGTTATAGCATTAAGCCTCAGTGTACAGCACGTTAAGGACCGAGATCCTACATGAGGAGTAAGTGCACAGTGACTCCTGTTGTTGACTTTACCAATTGACACTCCTGTTTATGGCATCAGTAATCTCCCTATGCACCAGTTATGAGTTTCCAAGGCTATGGAAGCCCCTTGAGTTCTCCGACTCTTATCTTGTTTAGACACGGTCATAGTCAAAGTGGAGGTTCTCTCCTCCCTTCAGAGAAAGGCACCTCCCTCTTTGAAGACCTGTTCTTTCCACTGGGATCTCACTCACAGAGATCTTTTTGCCAGAGTTTCTTGGCTTTCCATGCCTGAAATACTCTCATGGGCTTTTCAGCCAGATCCGAGTGCCTTTAGGGCTGATTCTGAGGCCAGAGTGCTATTTAGGACATCCGCCATTCTATGAGTCTGCTGAGTATCTCACTTCCCATGTTGGATCACTCTCCCCTTTATTTATTCTATCGGTTGGTGTTAGCAGATACTAGACTTGTTTATGTGCTCCCTTTGACTCTTAGTCCTTTCATTATGATCAATTGTGAACTGAAATTGATCACTTGGAATAGTGAGATGGCATTGGCACATGCCACCTTGATGGGATTGAATTGGAATTCCCTGGTAATTACATGTATTTTTAAACTGATTTAAACTGATTTATAACTTACATACAATGACATGCCCAGATCTTAAGTACTTGATCTGATCAGTTTCATAGTTTAATATATGCATGTAGCCATGTACAGAATACAACTGTTCTGTGTATGAGTCCTTCATCAGATTATGGATTTTGGTATGCTTTCCAGTGTGAGGTACACCTTTCCTTTTTCTGAATGATGTTGTTTACACCTTTGAGAAATTTCTTCCTTTCACTTTTTGGTCAATCTTTCCCTCATTCCATCCAACCACAGAGGTAACCAACCACTTTCTGGTTTCTATCCCCATATTTTTTTTCTATTCTTGAGAATTATATAAACAATATAAGTAAGGAAGCATATTTTTGATAGCTGTTTCTTTAAGTTCTAATATTTCTGAAGCATTCCTAATGTTTTTGAAATTTATTCATGTTGTTGCCTATACCAAGAGTTTCTTCCTTCATATTAAGAAGTAATAATCTACTGTATGGCTGTAACACATTTTGCTTATTCTTTCTCCTGTTAATGAATAAATGTTATTTGTTCTTTGGGGAAAATCTGACTATGATGTTTGCTAAAGACATTCTTTTATTAAATGTCACCTTTTAGATATTTTGAACATATTTTCATTCGCTTACTGGCCATCTGATTTACTGGTATTCTTGATATATTCTTTTTTAAATATATGAAGGTACTTAAAATGTTTGAATAAAATGGAATTAAACAATAAGTTTATTGTGGTTCAAGGCAATTTTGAAATACACGAATAGATTTTTCATAAAATAAATTTTCTAGGAAAATTTTGAAGTACCCTCATATGTGCCATGAAAGTCTTTTCCCAGTCTGTTTTCTTGCCTATTGATTTTCACACTAATATTTCTTTTAGGGAATGGTAAATTTTAACTTCGATGAATTTCAATTCATCTTGCTTTCTTTTATAGGTACTAACTCAGTGCCCCATTTAAAATATGTTTTGTCTTCTAAGATTACCAATGTATTATTCCTATTATTCTTCTGTGTTCTGGGCCTGTGATTTGAATTTAGGTCTAGCATTCATCTTAAATAAATTATTTTGTGTCTGGAGGAAGATGATTGTTAAGTTGCTACAGTGCTATTTGTTTTTCTCACGCTGAGTGAACTTTGTGTCTTGTCTGAAAATCAATGGATACAGGATTTGTGTTTACTGTTGGACCCTGTTCTGTTCCATCAACCTATTTATTACATATTTAAGTACATTATTCCACTGTCTTGCTTATTTTAACTTTTGAGAAAGACTTGAAGTTGGGTAGTGTTAAGTTCTCTAACTTGTTTAAAAAGATTGACTATTTAAGTTATTCTAAATCCTTCATATTTCTACCCAAATTTTACAGTCCGCTTACCAGTGTCTTCAAAATGGCCACTTGGAAATTTGATAGGTGTTGTATTAAACCCATAGGTAAGGGGCTGTTGTGCCCCAGCAGGTTAACTTGCTGCCTGGAATGCCAGCATCCCACATCGGAGCAGTTCAAGTCCCAGCTGCTTTGCTTTCCATCCATCTCCCTGCTCATGTACCTGGGAAAGCAATGAATATTGGCCTAAGTGCCTGGGCCCCTGCCACCCATGTGAGAGACCCAGATGGCTTCTGCCTGCCCCAATCTTAACTGTTGCAGTCCTTTGGGAAGTGAACCAACTGTTGGAAGATCTCTCTCTCTCTCTCTCTTCCCCTGTCATTCTGCTTTTCAGTTAAATGAAACAAATCTAAATAAAATCTATAGGTCAATTTAGAGAGAAAAGATATCTTTAAGACATCAAATTTTGTCAATGAATGTATTATAGCTCTCCATTTATTTGAGTTTTGAAAATTTTTCAGCAGTGTTTTGTAGTTTTTGGAGTGAGTTTGCATATTTTAAAATATTTTTTCTATGTATTTATTATTCTTTAGTAATACTGTAAATGGTTTATTTTATTTTCTAATGTGTTACTATTTGTCTCAAAACTACTTTTGAGTTTTATGAATTTACTATTTTTTAAATCTCTTAAAAGTTGTATTTATTTATTTATGTGAGAGCAAAGTCAGAGAGACAGATCGGAGTTCCATCCACTGGTTCCCTCTCCGAAAGCCTGCAGTAGTCAGGCCTGGGCCGGGCTGTAGCCAGGAGCTCTAGAACTCCATGCCAGTCTTCCATAGGAATGACAGGGACCCAGGTACTTGGGCCATCATCTGCTGCTTTCCCAGGCACATGAACAGAAAGTTGGGTCAGAAGGAATGTGCTGGAACTATAGCACCCAGAAGTCTTAAAATTTGGTTAAAGTCGTGGTTGATCTCTTCTAAGCCCTATCCATGGGGGAATTTTTCTTTTCTTGCCAGCCAGTCAGGGAGGAGTGCAGCTTTGTATGTCTTTTGATCTATGAAGTGTTCATTACCAGAATTTACTTTATTTAGCATTTCTTTACACTGTCACTTTTCTGGTGGGTTCAAAAAAACAGATTTTGTACCTCACCTGATTTGTTGTATTTGTTCTGTGAAAATTTCACTCTTTTATAGCTTTCTACTTTGCAAACGGAAATGTAACTATCACTCAATACATACAAAGGATCTTCCATTAGTTCATGAAAAATGCATGTTTGGAAAAAACTAAGCATGGATTTCAAATAATTTTTGTACCAGGTAAGTTTATGGTTTTTTAAAACAATGTATTTACTTATTTGAAAGGCAGAGTTATAGAGAGGCAGAGTTAGAGAGAGAGAGAGAGAGAGAAAGAGAGAGAAAGGTCTTCCATCTGCTGGTTTACTCCTCAGATGGCCGCGACAGCCCAAGCTATGCCAATCCGCAGCCAGGAAACAGGAGTATCTTCCAGGTCTCCCACTGGGGTGCAGGGGTCCAAGGGTGTGAGCCATCCTCTACTGCTTTCCCAGGTCATATCAGAGAGCTGGATCGGAAGTGGAGCAGCTGGAACTCGGCCTGCGCCCACATGGAATGCTGGCACTGCAGGCGGCGACTTTATCTGCTGCACCACAGCACTGGCTCCTAAGCTTATGTTTTAATTCCATTTTTTTCCATGAACTTTTTGATGGACATTTGTGTTTGTTGAAGGAATAGAGGAAATTGGAAAAGCATTCTCTGATATGTTCAGTTTCCATATTTCTGTTCCTGATTTGCTCCTTCGTGTATCCTTTAGGAAGCTTTTCTAAATATATGTTTACCAAAATGGAAAAACTGGATAATAATTATGCCTAATTTATATTTTTATGAGAAGTAAATGAGTTATAATATGCGAAGTACTTAGAATAATATCTAGAACATAGTAAAAATTATATGACTGTTGGTTGTGTTATTTATATTTTGAAATGGAGTTTTTCTTTAGAAAAGCATAAAATGTATTCAAAATGTCAGCAAGACAAAGGATTAAAATAATCACTTGACAATTTGTAGTGGGTAGAGTTAAAAACTACTATCAGTTACAAAAACAAAAGGAATTTCTGTAAAGATATTTAGTGTTTAAACCAACCCGAACACTTTCAAGCAGCATGGTGAGTTAGGTGCTGCAACAGGGGAATCAGGCATGTAGTGGAGGAGGACAGTATGTGGTTATGTAAGCTAAAATAATCGAAGA
The DNA here is from genome assembly GCF_964237555.1 of Oryctolagus cuniculus. NCBI lineage: Eukaryota > Metazoa > Chordata > Mammalia > Lagomorpha > Leporidae > Oryctolagus > Oryctolagus cuniculus. The sequence continues at coordinate 72,757,306 of NC_091435.1, read as the reverse complement.
GGTATTCTGTCCCTCTGGCTTGGGGACATAAATCATCAGTGCTGGTTTGTGTGCCTCCTAGAGAGATGGAACACCATGTTTACAGCTGATGGGTGATACCCCCACCTCTCTGTCACACCATCCCTCAAGCAGCCAGGGCTGACCGTCCTGGGTTACAGGCTAGTGAGATGCCCCACGAGTGAAAGAAACAAGCTTGAGAAGCCAGATAGAACATCTCTTCAGCCTCCAGGTTTCCCCTGTTTCATCTCTCTCTCTGTCTCTGTCTCTGTCTCTCTCTGTCTCTCTCTCTGAAATCTTCTCCACTTCAGTTCTACCATTGTAGTGTCTTCTAATTATCTTTACATTTCCTCTCTTCTCATGTACCTGAAACCATAATAATAACTGATATAGTATCACTTATGTATCAGAGAGATGATGTATGGCATTCTTCAATTAGTGTATCTTAGTAATTCAGGACTCCAAACCTGTGGGGGGAAAATTACATATTGAAAAAGTTTTTGTTTTTTTTTTTTTTTTAAATTAAAGAGGAAGCCCACAACATTTGGCATCATCTAAATTGAATCTACCCAGGCGAAATTGTGGCTCCAATCTATGAACTAAAAATCCATAGCTCTGCCTTGTTAGGTCTTCTCATTCTGTCCCGGGGTCTCTCCAGGTTTTAAAAACATGATGAACAGCAAGGTTAGTGTGATGACTTACTATAGGGAGGCAGCCTCGGACTACTGCATTTTTCTTTCGACCTCATTCTTTTCCAACAACCCCTCTCAAGAATTTTCTTTCTGTGTGTGTCAGTCTCTTCCCTCTCTCTCCCTCTCTCTCTCTCTCTCTGCCTGCCCCCCCACCACAACATACACACTCAGAGCAAACTGAAAATAATACAATGTATCTATTTTGATGCACTTTCAGGTTCCATGACTGCTGGCTCAGAGATATTTTTAGACAAAGGCTTTTCCAGTATAAAAAACTGCTTATATGTAAGCTTGGCTCCTTTCCTGATGAATTTGCCAAGAAACAAGGGTTTTGGGGATAGGGTTGTGTACATTTTCTGAAGGAAAAAATGGAAAACGAGCAACCTGTATCCCCTTCCATCTGTCCTTGTGCCCTCTGCTAGGGGAGCGACCACCATCGGTCACTGATCTGCTCCACCCACCCCACTAATGGTTTGTTTCCTCTTTGCCTTGCTTTCAAGGTTGATGCTCTCACTGAGCCCACAGGCAGGCAGGCAGCTGCGGAAGACAGCAGCACAGCTCTTGAGTCCTGTAGATAATTGCCAAAGGCAGCTGAGTTCAGGAGCCCCACCTGTTAACGAGCTGCCAATTATTTATATGCTTATAAATCACCTTTTAAACACTAACAAGCACTAATAAGCCTTGGCTGTCGGTTGCCATAGTAACTACCAGGTCCCAAAGGCGAAGGAGATGACTGACATATGGACTGTGGGTCAGTGGTCCAGTATCTTCTGGCGCTAACATTTTTACTCCTGCACATGAAACTGTTCTGTCCAAGTATAACCTAAAATCACATGAAAAAGGAGACACAGGACATGATGAAATGTCTGCTTTTCCCCGTGCAGTCCAGGGTGTCTAAAGGGAATAGAATTGTGTGCAACTCCCCATGAGCTATGAGAGCAGGCTGCCCTAACTTGTTAAGTGGCAGTTCCTATGTACAGCCACACAGCTGGTCTATCCAGGCCACCTGCTGTCAGATACTTTATTCCCCAAAGCTTCCAGGGCTGCTAGGCTCCATTGGTCTGAAGAGGTTTTCCTAATACATTCAGTTTGCTATTGCAAATAGATAAGATGATAAGCTACTTGTGGGATGCTCAGTAATATTTAGTGAGATGCAAGGAATAGTTTCAGATGAAAAAGAACACATTTTTGCTCCCAGCAAACTGAAGGCATTTTCTCTCTTCTTTTAAAAGCACAGCAAGAAGGCAACCATCCGTGACCCAAAAACTCTTTTTATAGTAGAGAAAGAAAACTACCTTCTGCATTTAACTAGTTTCCCAAACTAGATACAGGAAAGCTCACCACAAGTGGTGTGAGGCGTGATAGGGTAGCTCACGGAAGCGCATGGATACAGGGCATTAATGCGTTAATGACCAGTGGCATAACCAGGCAAAAGAACCAAGTGGTCGTAATCTTTTGGCCATGACTGACCCAGAATTGTGTTTTCCATGCCTTCTAAATGGCTCTAGCTTTCAAAAGAAAAGCGAATTTCTGATACCATAAAGAAGATCCTTAACCTTAAACGTATATTCAGATTGATACCTTTAATCTCCCAACCTGCCTGCTGTGGGGCAAACAGCGTTAACTTTAAGACCAAAAGCAATTATTCAGTTTTTTATTAAGATCACTACCATTTCTGTGCCTCACCTCAGCTAGATGGTCAAGGAAGTGGATAAGACTCATGGCAGATCTTTAGATTTGGATGAAAATCATGGTCTCTGTAATTCTGCTCCATGATGGAAGGGTTGGGAGTTCAGAGGCTACGTGAGTTTATATATAACAGTACTCCAAAAAGTTTGAGGAAAATAGAATTAAGAAAAATTTTTATGTTGACATGATTTTTAAAATTCATGTGTAGATTTTTCACAGTATGCTTTTTCCATGAACATTTTGAAGAACTATGTCTGTGTGTTGGGGTGTGTGTGAATATATGAGCATGTTCCTTGGAGTTAGGCTTATGGAAGAGCTGGGAAAATCCCCCTGCTGTGGTTTTTTTTTTTTTTTCCTGTGGAGCGTATCAACTTTATATTTGTTCTCCTTACAATCTACCACGCTTATTGGCCTAAATATTTAGAGTTAGACTTACAGTATCCATCAAGGGAGAGAGATACGGGCAAGACATGGATAGTATGCTACACAGGGTTATACCCAAATGAGATACTCTGTTATGAACAGAATGCAGATCCAGTGATTAAAGATGCAGTAGTAGAAAAGATATAGGAATGATGAGAGGTTTAAAGAGTATCAGTTGTATTCAAAATTGTTAAAATTTAAAGATTTCAAAGAATGTCTAGACATTGACATTGATAATAAAAGGATAATCAGCCATATGGAGTTTTGAGAAAAGTTTTATGGAAAATTATGGCTCTCCTGTCTTGCTCCAGCAGCTTGGTGGTGAGGTTGACAAGGTGAGTGAGTAATTTGTAAGTGTATGCATGACTGATGTAATAAGGAACCAAGTCATTTGAAATGTCAAGGGAAAGCAGACAGACTAATTTCCTATGCAGGTGGGAATTTAGATATCCCCTGCAACCCACTCCAAAACTTCTCTTCATTTGGACTGGTCAAGTGGAAAGATCTGGTACTAGGAAAGAGGACTCCAATTCCACTTGTGCTTCTAAGTAGCTGTATTCTTGTTGGCAATTTATATCTCATTTCAGGACCTTGGTTTCTGTAACTCCTCTGCACTTCCTAGGATATGTGAATTTTTAGCAACATAGCTAATGTGCAAATTCTGTAAAAGCTGAATTCCCCAATTAAAATATTGTCAGTTTGGAAGATGATAATATTTATAATGATCATAGTGACCCCAACTGTATTTAGGCAGTGGACTATAATATTTTCAGAATAGCTGAGAAAAAGATATTGAATAGAATACATAGACAACCCAAATCAAGACTTTTCCACATACAACTGTGCTGAAGGAAGAAAGGAAAATGGAAGAATTTTTTCAAAGCATGAGTAAGTAGATGCCAGTAGGATGAGTAAGTAGATGCCAACAGGATGGAAGGAGGAATTGGAAGAATGGAGTTTAGGGAGGCAGAAAAGTGCTTAATTGATGAAGATTCGGAAGACTCTTTTCTAATCCTGACTCTGTCACTGGAGGAGTGACCTAAAACAAGTTACTGAATCTTTCTCAAACTGAAATTTCTCATCCACTAACAGAAAGATCTTTTATCAAATGAAATTGAAAATGGATCCTTAGGGTATAAAAGCAGTTTAAAGTCTTGTTTCTTTTATTGAAAATTTCTCACTGCTCCTACTTCACACTGTGTGGTTTTGGGTCAGCTATTTAAAAATCCAAGTGACCTTGTTGGCACCTAGTGGTCTTTCTTACCACATCATCCTTGCTGCTGTGATTCAAATGCTCCTAGTGAAATTTGAATTCCCTTAGAAAGACAATGAAAATGGAGAATAAAGAATGTCTTGGGTGGAAAAAGTAGCTTATTGTTGGCTAAGTTCATTGTTAACTAATTGATCTAAAACCCAACATTAAAAACAATAGCCCTAAAAGAGCCAATGGAACAGAATAGAAACCCAAGAAATTAATCCATGTACCTACAACCAACTAATCTTTGAAAAATGAGCTAAAATCAATCCCTAGGGAAAGGACAGACTCTTCAACAAATGCTGCTGGGAAAATCGGATCTACGCATGCAGAAGTATGAAACAAGACCCCTACCTTACACCTTATACAGAGATCAACTCTAAATGAATCGAGGATCTAAAACTACAACCTAAAACCATCAAATTGTTAGAGGAAATGTCAAGGAAACTCTGCAAGACATTGCATAGGCAAAAATTTCTTGGAAAAAAACCCAGAATCACAGGAAAGTGAAAGCAAAAATAAACAAATGGGATTATATCAAGACAGGAAGCTTCTTACTGCAAAGGGAGCAATAAAGTGAGGAGGAAACTGACAGAAGGGAGAAAATATTTGTAAACTATGCAACAGATAAAGGATTAATATCCAGAATCTATATAGGGCTTAAGGAACTGAAGAATAATAAAACAAGGGATCAGCGCTGTGGTGTATTAGGTTAGCCTTCTGCCTGCGGTGCCAGCATCCCAAATGAATGCCAGTTCAAGTCCTGGCTGCTCTACCTATGATCTAGCTCCCTGCTAGTTGCTTGGGAAAACGGTGGAAGATGGCCCAAGTGCTTGGGCCCGTGCACCCTGGAAGAAGCTCCTGACTTGTAGCTTCGGTCCACCCAACTTCAGCTGTTGTAACCATTTAGGGAGTGAGCAGTGGATCTTTTCCATCTCTCCCCCTCTCTATAATCCTACCTCTCAATAAGAAAATAAAATATATTTTTAAAAATTGAAGTTTTGGGGCTGGCACTGTGGAATAGCATGTAAAGCCCCCACCTGCAGTGCCAGCATCCCAGTATGTGTGCTGGTTTAAGTCCAGGCTGTTCCACTTCCAATGCAGCTCTCTGCTATGACCTGAGAAAGCAGAAGATGACCCAAGTCCTTGGGCCCCTGCACCCATGTGGGAAATCCAGAGGAGGCTCCTGGCTCCTGGCTTCAGATTGGCCTAGCTCTAGCCATTGTGGCCATTTTTGGAGGGTAAACCAGCAGATGGAAGACCCCTCTCTCTCTGTCTCTGCCTCTGTGACTCTGCCTTTCAAATAAATAAATTTTAAAAATTGACATTTTGATATTTGATTATTGTTTATATCCCTTGTTCATACTCTTGAGGAAAACTTTTTTTTTAACCTACTACTGGTTGATTTTTTTTTTATTTAGTGTGGGGTTAAGCTTGTGAAATAAACTGAAAGCATGTCATTGTAAAAATTAAAAGAAAAGGTAAGAAAGGAAAGAGGAGAGAGGGAGCATGGATGGGACGTAGTATGGGGGGTGAAGTATCATTATGCTCTTAAATCTGTATAATTAAAATAAATGAAATGCATTCATCTTATATAAATAAATAAACCTTTTTAAATAAAAAAGTTCACAAGGAAGTGATATCACACAAATCAATACTATTTTAAGGATATATAAATAGGAAGAGAAGCAATGAAAGTATTTCATAAAATAATAGATTAAAAGCCTGCTTCCATATTTATTGATATCCAAAGCAGGCTGATGAAACTTTGCAAACTAGATGAAATAAACACCCCAATATATCCTAGAAGAGGATCATTCGGAACATAACTTCAGCCAGTGCTTGTTCACACAGCTACTTTATTCCACTCTTTCTGCTTTTGCCCAATATTTTGGTGAAATAAAGAAAAATATTGAATGTGGAGCCCACTCCTGACCAGAAGCCACTGGACAGACTGTCCAAGTTCATTCAGTCATTTCCAACTCAAAGGCAAGGAGGGCTTCTGGGGACAGGATCCCCCTGCCTTTTCACTGAAGTCATCAATCTCTATCAAAGTTTTTGGCAAAGTGCTAGTAAACAACGCTTTTACAGGAAAAAGCTCACACCACTCGTTCTTCATCTTCAGAATA